>NW_025409626.1:0-12751 GCF_002201575.2 Neomonachus schauinslandi
TTCCACGGGGCGGTGGAGGAAGGCTGAGGGTGTGGCATGTGCAGGGGGCCCGCTGCCCCGCTCCCCGCCAAGTGACAGTAAGCATTGGGCATTCTAAAACTCCAAAAGGTAAAAACTAACCCAAGTGCTTTTCAAGTTCACATGATCTAGAAAATTATTTGATATAAATGCTACTTTAAGGTTGATGGTTTAACTAACACAAACACATCTTTAGAATTATCAACAGTAAATATAAAGACTTTTAATTCTACCTGAGTTTACTAGCTAAATAAGTTGTTGAATAAGATTCTTATAAGAATAAGATCTTTCATCAATTAAAAAAACATAATAGCTTAGGATAAAATTGACTTTGTCTAATGCTTAATAAAGTTTTTATAAGTAATCTGCACATAATTGCGAATACAAGTAGATTAAATATCAAGTTTTGGAGTAAATTTTTTTAATTGTGTAGGGGCCAAGGGCAGGCTGCCTTAAGATGGGCCACTTTGGCATAAAGATTGTTTTTGAGTTAAAAGCAACCAAAACCCAGCTGATTTAGGAAAAACTCTTTACCTCTCCCTCACCTGCCTGCCTTAGCAGGAAGAGGGCATTAACAGATTCCTCCTTACCTGAGAAACTAACCTGTACAACAGGACAACCTTTGCTTTTCAACATCTCCTTTCACCTGCCGGCTAACAGTCTCCCTCCTCTTTGTATTCCCAGTCCTGACCCTTCTCCTTATCTCTGGATGTCCTGTGAACCCTGTGTTGCCTGCCTGTCTTTAGAATTTCATGCCTATATGGATTCCCTGTACGTACAAGCTAAATTTGATTTTCTCCTGTAAATCTGCCTTGGATCAATTAGATTCTTAGTCCAACTTGAAGGACCTTAAAGGGCAGAGGAAATTCTTTTTCCTGGTAAATAACAAAATTCAACCAAGTAAATTTGGAGATCTAAGTGGCTTTATGAAATACTTCATGAATCAGGCAGGGCCCCATGGAGCTGGTAGAGAGGTGTTCCCAGGAGATGTACAACATGGAAGGTTTTTATAGAAGAAGGTGGTGGCCAGAGAGTTATTAGCCAAAGAAAAGGACTGTTCCTGGCAATGCCTCTTTCTAGGAGACAAAGCAAGGTTTCCACCTCACCTCTTTGAGGGATGGAGAGGACCTAAGTGGCAGACTCACTGGACCAGAATGAAAACTTCCTGGCTAACAGGTTAATATTACCTTTGTGGGATAGGTTCAAACTGCAATTAAGTTCTGTGTTAAGAAGCAGTTTGGGTACTCAGTTGAAGTGACATTTTGGATTTCATATGATTACTTCTGAAAGTATTGAAAAGATTATAGAAGATAAATTACATGGTGGTCAGCATATAATCTCTGGCATGTAGCTACTACTATTATTCTTAATGATGTTCTGGAATTTAAGAGGGCCCTTATCATCAAAACACCCTTGTTGGGGTCATATCTTAAGATATATCACTGAAGATTTGTCAGAATTGTCAGACAACACAGGAAAATAACAGAACATGTGACAAGGCCTTGAGGTCTAGGGAGGGCCGAGCAGCTGAGGTCCTAGGACCAGCAGAGATGGACAGAGGATTAGGGTCATGAGGCCACAACTCTCAGCTGCAGCCATTCCAACACGCTCTCACGGGTGCTCTGTGCTCAATGTCCGTTGAGAGTAAAGGACTAAGGTGACCTTGGAGTCTCTCAACCAAACCAGCTTCCATCATCATGGCTTTCTGCCCTGTGTTCCCTGCTTGTTGAGCCCCCAAATGTGCACGATGCACTGAAATGGTTCAACTGTGGGGAGATTTTCAGGCAAAATGCAAAGCTGCCTCCTGGACTCACCTTAGTGAGCCTTGCTCATGGGTGATCCATCTGGGAAGCTGGTGTTCTTCCCCCTCTTCTCTTGCATGTTCTCAGAAACATAATAGGCAAGTCAAAAATGACTTTCTCCACTTTAGTGGATTCACTTTCCAATTGGTCCTGGCAAACTGGACTTGCCAGCAAACATGCGTGAACAGTTACCTGGCTCATGAGCAATCATGTCACATGTTGTTTATATGGTTGGGGCAGTAATGCATCATTGCCCTGGCTTGTCTCATCCCATTAGAGCTTTCATGAACAACTTGGTAGTGGCTGTTTTTAAGGATTCTTAGAAGGATCTTGGCCATTGTCCTTTTGGCAATTTCTTCTGTTACTCCTTAGTTTTTTTAATTAAAAAAAAAAAACAGGTGATCATTATGAAAATTTTAGAAAGTTCTGGTAAGCGAAATTAAAGAGAAAAAAAAAAAAGACAGTATCCAAAGTCCCAATCTACTTCCTTGTGGCTTCTTAAAACCAGTAGACAACTGGGATTTATGGCTCACTCAGGAACACTATGCTTTGACTGATGGCCTTTGAGCACTGTAAAAACCCTTATCTCATCTTACAGGTGAATGAACTGAAACTTAGAGAGGTTTGGGAACTTCTTTAGCCAGTAAGCAGGGAGCCAGGAGTTGGTCTCAGGAGCTGTAACTCCAGACAAGGCAGCATGCAGTGTTGCAGAACGGTGCCAGACCCGGGATTGAAGGCTGGCTGCCAACGAAGATAATGGGAGAGAATTGCAAAGGACAATAGTTAATGTTTATACTGCAGTCCAAGGGACTACATGCCTCTCCAAACCTGTCCCCAAGGTCACTACCCCAGGCACACTCCCTCCCCTCTGCCACTGTGTCCATTTAAACATTTCTGGAAAGCGTTTCCTTATCTGTGACTGTGCACTGACTTCTGGGGAGATCCTCTCTTCTCCCTGCAGGAGCCACCACCCTCTTCCCCAGCAGAAGACCCCCATGTTTGAGTTATTTCTTCGAGAGCAGGTCCTGGGGTGTGGGTGGGGTTGCTCCGGGAGGGGAGACTGTATCAGATGCCAAAGGGTGTCCTGTAGACACCTGCAGATCTGTGTCATGTGTGATGCAAGGAGAGTGATAATTAATGAAAATCTTAGTGTTCTTTTCTTGTTTGTGTTCCTTTTCTAGGAACTTGTCCCCTCTACAGTTAGAGATTTCCTTGTCTTAAAGATCAGAATTTGAACAGCAGAAATGCAAAGAGGAAAGAGTCACCGTTCAGCCTTTGACATCGCAAACATAATTCCTGAGTCCACAAGGGTCCTGAGGGCCAAGCTTTGAAGAGAGAAGATAAGGTTTCCTAATCTCAGGGTCCAATCTGAAAACCTCCCATAAGGTCGCTGTCATCAAGGAATGAAGCGTCCATTGCCTATGGAGTGGGAAGAAGAGGGGAGAAGAGTGTCCCCAACCCTGGGAGAGGGGCAGAGTTTCTCAAAAGCTGAGGTCAGTAGCCTGCTTGCACTCATGCTGTGCGAGGCTGGTCTAGAGAGGGTGGGCTCTGGAAAATTCTCAGGCACAGCTTTAACAAAGAGGGGAGCAGGTCACAGATTCTGGGATGACCAAGTGCCACAAACACAGACTGTTCCTAAGACCTCAGGACCCTTGCACAGCCATGGGGAGCAGGAAAGTCTCCCTGAAGAATGCAAGAAACTAGATTTAGCAGGGTGACTCCCAGTCAGACTTACTTTAAGAAGGATAAAGGGAGGGGCGCCTGGGTGGCTCAGTCATTAAGCGTCTGCCTTCGGCTCAGGTCATGATCCCAGGGTCCTGGGATCGAGCCCCGCATCATGCTCTCTGCTCCGTGGAAAGCCTGCTTCTTCCTCTTCCACTCCGCCTGCTTGTGTTCCCTCTCTCGCTGTGTGTCTCTGTCAAATAAATAAATAAAATCTTTAAAAAAAAATAAAAAGAAGGATAAAGGGATATGATAGTTCTGGGCAGTGTGGACAATAATTATTCCCAAGGGCAGGGTTATAATCATGGTTGAATCTGAAAGGGGCTAATTACATCCCAGAACTGGAAAGAAATGCAGACGGTTGCTGAAAACTGGGGAACTGAGGTTTACACTTTCTCCTTAGGCTCATCCTTCAGTTTTCGTGGACTCAACTTAACTTCCAATCCTACTCAGCCACTAACACAGTTGAAGGTTGAGAAACAAAAAAAGAAAATACTACAGTCCGTCAAATGGGTTAAGACATATTTTCCACGTCAGCCATGTGTGCTCAGCTTCAGGTTCCTGCATCCTGGCTGGAGAACTCCTTCCCCACGCCCCACTCTCTTCCACCTGAGTTGTGTGCATTCCTGTTGCAAAGGGGAACTGTTCTTAGTTGATGCCCCATAATTTGCACAGTGGAATTTTCAGTGAGCTCAGAGGAATCCAAGCAGTTGGGCACAAATCCAATCCAGGCTGTGCCAAATACTGTTACTAGAACAGTCAGGGCTTGCTGTCAATGATCACCTGAACAGGAGGAGAGCCTGGCCCCCAAGAGCACAGGGTTTGGTTGAATGCAGGTGAAATGTGACCCCACGGCGCCCTCCTCCAGGCACCCTGGGACAGTTCTACACAGTGCACAAGTGTTTGCAGGGGACAGATAGGAAATACACTGCTGCAGGTAAGATACAGAGCCCGCTCCACCCCGGCTTGCTCAGAGCTCATGATCCAGACAGGTGGGGCAGCAGAAGCTCCTGGCCGGTGGTCACACTCACACGACAGTACCAGGGAGCTGGACATGCCTTGCTCTCCCACCAGTCTCCCAGGTGGTCAGCACTGCCCTCCTGAGACGACCCTCTGCCATTGTGCCCAACTTGTTTCTTGTTCTTTTTCCAGGAGGGGGCAAGACAGCTTCCCACACTCACCTGCTCACTGGGAAGCAAGCTGAATTTCATTTCACTGTGGTAAAACACACATAACAAAATTGGGGTGGGGGTGGGGGTTGCTCCGGGAGGGGAGACTATGATAGTGTTGGGCAGTTTTTGCTCTAATTGGCCTTACTTTGCAAAGCAAAGTGTCAGTCCCCCATGTTCTTCAAAAAATTTTGCTATTCCATGACCATCCCAAAGTGTGGGAACCACTGGCACACAATAGGGCTCTCAGGGTTCAGGCATCAGTAAAATGAAAAGCTACTTTTCATTGAATACCAGCTTTATGCTGCAGCCTTTGGGGGTGGAGATAGTAACATTTATTTTTATTTCTTATCTTCAGGATAATGTTCTTGCCAAATGATGAATGGAAATCTAATCAAGCTTTTATTCCACTTTTCTCTGCTTTGTGGAGGATAAATTAAATGCCACCAGGAGAAAGCAATTAGATAAAGCCACAAATCAGAACATTCCACAAGATAACCTGTTTTGCATGAGTGTTTTCTACACGAAAAAGTTTTTAGTGGGCCTCACTATTTACAGCCTGTGTTGACTGATAAGGTCCCCGAGTAGTTTCCCAGTGCCAAGGTGGACAGGGCCCTGGCTAGACGGCTGGCTCCCAGGTCCGGGGAGGTGAGGACGCTGGAGAAGTGGGAACCTGAGCCGGGAGACAGGGGAGCCTCACACAGAGAACAGCCCAGAGTCCTAGGGAGGCTGCATCCTCAGTGAGGGGAGTCTTCACAGAAACTCAGAGCCTCAAACCAGGCAAAGGACATCGACCATGAGAAGCTGATTAATGAGCGTTGTTAATTCAATGAGCATTTTTTAAAAAGATTTTATTTATTTATTTGAGAGAGAGAGAGCGAGAGAGCACAAGCAGGGAGAGGGACAGAGGGAGAGGGAGAGACAGGCTCCCCACTGAGCAGGGAACCCCATGTGGGGCTCAATCTCAGGACCCAGGATCATGACCTGAGCCGAAAGCAGATGCTTAACTGACTGAGCCAGCCAGGTGCCCCTCAATGAGCATTTAAGATAAGTCAGTAGATGAGAAAACTTGATATGTCACAAAATTTTACAGCTTGTACTTATAAAAAAAAAACTGCAATAAAGTAGGTTAAGAGGGAACATACCTCATCATAATAAAGGCCAGATATGACATACCCACAGCTAACATCACACTCAATGGTTAAGAACTGAAAGATTTTCCTCTAAGATGAGGAACAAGACAAAGATGTCCAATCTTGCCACTTTATTCAACATTGTATCAGAAGTCCTAGGCATAGCAGTCAGATAAGAAATAGAAGGCATTCAAATTGGTAAAGAAGAAATAAAACTGTCACTATTTGCAAATGACATGATACTCTATTTAGAAAACTCTAAAGACTCCACCAAAAAACTATTAGAACTAATAAATTCAGTAAAGTCACAGGATACAAAATTAATATACACAAATCTGTGACATTTCTGTGCACTAATAATGAAGTAGCATAAAAGAAATTAAGAAAACAATCCCATTTACAATTGAACCAAAAAAGAAAATGAAATACCTAGGAATAAATTTAACCAAGGAGGTGAAAGACCTGTACTCTGAAAACTATAAAACACTGATGAAAGAAACTGAAGACAATACAAACAAGTGGAACAATATACCATACTCATGCACTGAAGAATTAATATTGTTAAAATGTTCATAATACCCAAAGCAATCTGTAGATTTAATGCAATCCCTATCAAAATATCTGGTATTTTTCACAGAACTAGGACAAATAATCCTAAAATTTATATGGAACCACAAAAGACCCTAAATAGCCAAAGCAATCTTGAGAAAGAGCAAAGCTGGAGGTATTTGGGTCCCAGATTTCAAGATACGCTACAAATGTATAGTAACGACAATAATATGGTACTGACACAAAAATAGTCACATAAATCAGTGAAACCAGATAGAAAGCCCAAATATAAATCCACACTTATACAGTCAATTAATCTTGGACAAGGAAGGCAAGAATACACAATGGGGAAAAGATAGTATTTTCAATAAATTGCATCAAGAAAACTAGACAACTACATGCAGAAGAATGAAACTGGACCATTTTCTTACACCATACACAAAAATACACTCTAAATGAATTAAAGACCTAAACTTGAGATGTGAAACCATAAAACTCCTAAAAGAAAAACATAGGCGGTAATCTCTTGGACATCAGCCTTAGCAACACTTTTCTGGATATGTCTCCTCAGGCAAGGAAAACAAAAGCAAAAATAAACTGTTGGGACACACCAAAATAAAAAGCTTTTTGCACAGGGAAGGAAACCATAAACAAAATGGAAAGGCAACTTACTGACTGGGAGAAGACCTTTGCAAATTACATATCTGGTAAGGAGTTAATACTCAAAATATATAATGAACTAATAGAACTCAACATTAAAAAAAAAAACCACAAATAATCAGAATCAAAAAAGGACACAAGAGTTGAATAGACATTTTTGCAAAGAAAACATACAGATGGCCAAAAGACAAATGAAATTATGGACAACATCACTGATCATCAGGGAAATGCAAATCAAAAACGCAATGAGATATGGCCTCATACCTGTCAGAATGGCTGGTATCAAAAAGACAAGAAAAAACAAGTGTTGGCAAGGATGTGGAGAAAAGGGAACCCTCATGCATTGTGGGTAGAATTGAAATTGGTGCAACTACTCTGGAAAACAGTATGGATGGTCCTCACAAAATTAAAAATAGAAGTACCATACAATCCAGTAATTCCACTACTAGGTATTTACGCAACGAGAATGAAAACACCAATTTGAAAAGACATATGCACCCCTAGTTTATTGCAGCATTACTTACAATAGCAAAGATATGGAAGTAGCCCAAGTGTCCAATGATAGATGAATGATTTGGCATATATATACAATGGAATATTAATTACTTAGCTGTAAAAAAGAATGAGATCTTGTCATTTGTGACAACATCGATGGACCTACAGGATATTCTGCTAAATGAAATAAGCCAGACAGAGAAAGGCAAATATCACATGATTTCACGCATATGTGGAATCTAAAAAACAAAACAAAAGAACAAACCAACAAAAAACAGTAACCCAGACTCATAAAAAAGAAAACAAACCAGTTCTTGCCACTGAACAGGGGGGTGGGAGGATGAGCGAAATAGATAAAGGAGATTGAGGGGGACAAAATTCCAGTTATACAATAAATAAATCACAGGGATGGAAAGTACAGCATAGGAAATATAGTCAATAATATTGTAATAACACTGTGTGGTGACAGATGAGGTACACTTACGGTGGTGAACACCGGATAATGTACAGAATTGTCAAATTACTATGTTACACACCCAACACTAACATAACATTGTATGTTAAAATTATACGTTAAAAAAAACTGGATAGAGATTCCCCCAGATTTAAAAATAATCTTAAATATTTATATGGCATTACCACTAATGAGCTTTGAAGCTGAAAGTTTTCAAAACTATCAAAAACCATATATTAACTAATGATTTTCATCTCTCACGATGGTGGAAAGATTGATTTTCTTTCCATTAGTGCTCAAATAGTGATATTCTGAAAGCTGTGATATGTAGCAAAAACTGTAGTAAGAAAGTATTACAAGGTGGGTCCAACGGCTAATAAAATAATGTTTTTTCCAGGAAAAAAGAAAACCAGATCTAGAGCAACACACATGTAATGCTGTGCTCAGCAATAAAGGCTTGTCTCCTTGCATTTTAATTGTCTTGTGACAGAAACCAAAGAAAAAGGAATTTGATGTTCAATCAAAAACACAAAAACAGAAAATGTGCATAAAAATGTTTATGCCAACTTTACTCATGATGGGGAGATATGCCTCAGCGTCTCAGGTCAGGAACAGGTACGTGAATCGGGATGCGGCCACACCACAGAATATGCACCGCAGAATACGCAGGATATACACTGATGTTTCCGAAGAGCTTCTAATAACACTGAAAATCAGCTGTCTTAGCGTTAGGCTTAAAAAAAAAAAAAAAAGCAGGTGTATAAGCAGTGTATACAATTGTACATTTTGCATTATTTCAGTTACATTAAAATGTCTAGAAAAAAAGGCAAAAGGATAAAACTTCCATTGTATCAAGTTGCCCCGAAAGCCAAGGGTGTTGTCTGAGTCCCAGTGAGGACTGGCTTGGAAGGACTTCGGTTTGCCCACTTCCAACAAAGACAGAGTCCCCGGCTGTGAGGGAAAAGACAGTCCTCTCCCCACTCTGTTCGTCTCCCTGACCGTGGGAAACCGGCACCCGGGGATGAATCTGTCAGGGTCAAGGCTCTGGGCCAGGAGAACAGGTCTTCAGGGCCAGAGAATCCTTCATCTCCTGAAACACACATATGTACACACATTTATACACAACACGCACATATACACACAATGACAGAAACATATGTATATACACACATACACACAGTTACATATATGCACACACGATACACATACACATGCACACATGTATGCACTTACACACACGCATGCACATGCATACACACTTTCACAGTATACACATATATGGGTACACTCATGACACACACATACACACATGCTACATTACCATATAAAGACTTAGCACAGGAGAATAACGGGCCCCCGGGTGCAGGCAGATGGCCTGATACTTAGTGTGAATTGTTAATAATTTGGTAGTAGGATTTTGTCTAAATCTCTTAAACGCTTTGTTTCCAGACCCCAAAGACTGAGGTTGAAGCAAACTCTCTGTAACTACCTTTTAGTTGTAAAATTCTGATTTCAGGAGACAAGGCACATTATCCGCCAAGAGCTGAACTCAGATCCTGCTCTGTGCCCCCAGCAGGAGCCCCACAGGCTGGAGTCACAGCCTTGGTCCCCGGGCAGGCCCCCTCACCAAACATCAGCCCCAACGGTGAGGGCACATCACAGCCCCATCCCGGGGGACCTCTGCTGCAGGTTCCTGTGGAACTTCTGTCCTGCCCCTCCTCCCCACGCCCACACTCTTCCCCATCCTTTCGCAGCAGAGACTTGGCCCTGTGACCTACCGTCACCACCAGCCAGCCTCTGAGGCTGCGGGTTCTGGAAGATTAGCAGCTGTCCCCTGGGGCATGTCTGGCTCCGCCACAAGCACATTCCAGGGGTGCCATGGGAGGGGGCTGACTACTCCTTAAAACCCCCTTTCAGGGGCTCCTCCCTGGCCCTCCGTCCTCCAGGGTGTTCCGCCGGGACCTGTGCTCCCGTCCCTGTCCTGGCCCAGCTCTGGAAGCTTCTGAGTCCCGGGCCTGAGGGATTTGAGGCTCCAGCCTCTCAGCAGCGCGTGACCTTTGGTTGCAAAGATAAAGTCTGACCTCACCCAAAGCACAGCTACAGTCTCTGGAAACAGCCCCCAGGAGCCAATTTTTCAGGCGGCAGTTGGCTCGAGCCCCGTGACCGGCCTGGGTGAGCAGGTGCGTGGTCACCTGTCTCTGTGTCCCTGTTGTGAGCCCGGGGGCTGGCATCCACAACAGGTGTTCAGCAGATGTCTGGAGATAATGAGTCAGAAAAGCCCGCTCCTAATACACAGCTTGGCCTGATAGTGTCCGCAAGAATCCAAAGTTCTGACAAGACTACGGCGCCATTCCATATATGGATTCAATTGGGGGGAAAAAAAACTGAACAGCATACAAAAGAGAAAAGAGCCAAACAAAATTCTTACCTCTTTTCCCTATGATAACCCCTTTTAAGATTTTTCTTTGAAATAACAAATATCAAATTCTTCCAAACAGCAATCTATCATTTTTCTCTCTCTCAGCCCTTCCTGGGAGCCCTGCTTTTCTGAATCCTCTACACACAGCGGGTACTCCTGTGCATTCCTCTGCAAGCTTTTCTGTTACCTGGTTATTTTTAGGTTTCATGTTTACGGATTTTTTTACTTCGTTTTTAATAAACTGTGGTAAGAGAGACATAGCACAAGATTGTTCATTCGAGCCACATTTCCCTGCACGGCGCAGGGCACCGTCACCCCCATCCGTCCCCACCCTCCATCCCCAGAGCGTTTCCACCTTCCAAGACTGGAACTGTCGTTTTACTCTTCAGGAAGGCCTTCCACTTCCGACTCGGATCTGCTGATGTCCCTCTGGGTTACAGCCCGGCTGCCAGCAGCAGCTGGTTATGGGGGATCAGCCAGGCCGGCCCTTCCCTCGGGACCGCCTTCTCCACGGTTGCAGCAGGAGGGCCGAGGGGCCAAGGGCAGCTCACCCAGAGGGGGTGAGGTGCCTCTTGGGCACACTGATTATGATAAATAAAAGTTACTCGAGAGACACTCAGACACTCAGCTCCTCCCCCATCCCCCCGAGAGCAGGCAAGAACTCTCCCTGTGGAAGGTGCCCTCCCTGTACCCAGAGACAGAGACAGAGACAGTCTCGGCACCAGAGACGGGAGATTCGGAGCCCAGCACGCTGGGTGAACAACCCTGTTCCTTGGTCCTCATGTCCCTCCCAGCCCACATTCTGTGCAAAATTCCTTCCTGAGTGAAGCTCCCAGAGTTAGGTTTTCCTGGTCCTGTTAATTCCCCACAGATCCGTTGTCTCTATGTCTAAAAAGTCTGAAAACGGCAGCCTCGGTCACTTCTGTGGGCTCCATCTCATTACTGGGCCTTGCTGCGCATGTAAGAGAACTTCGGTTTTCTCTCCTGTTAATCTGTCTCATGCCAATTTAGTTCTTAGTCCAGCTGGAAGACCTTGAGGATAGAGAAGAATTTTCCGTTACCTTCCAGTGTTCAGGAAGACCCGTGCAAACTCAGGACATGGGGGGGACGATCTATTTCATCATTTTGAGGAATCCTATAGTTGTAATTATACCCCTTTCTGCAAACTGTCCACCAGAATTCCCACCCACAGTTCTGATTCCTTTTCTAAGTTAGGGAATACAAATTTCTGAACCAATCAGAACCCACAAAACTCCTTTACCCTCTATAAAAGTTTTGGGTCAGGCACCAGAGGGCAGCCCAAGGGTGACTTTGTACCAAGGGCAAGACCACCCAGAGGGGATGAGGAGCCTGTTCCCAAGTGCACTTTACTGCAACACTAAGAAAAAGATCCCATGAGGCTTATCTTTGTGGCCTTGGCCCAGGACCTTGCACCATCTGAGTCTCACTGTGGCCACAGGAGGAGAGCCGTGTTCTGGTTTCTTCCCTCCTGCAAGATGAAGAGCCGGCTGCCCAGGATGGGACTTTGCCAGACACTTCCAGCCTCACCTGAGTTCATGCTCTCAAGACTCCAAAAGCCCCCCGGGATGCTCCCCATGGTCTTCCCCAGGATGGGGCAGGGAGCTCCGTGGTCCTTAAGCCATTCAGATTTGGGTTGTAATGATTCCCATTATGGCTTCAACATTTCGGGAGCCCAGGTGGCCACATCCTTTGGAACATGTTCCAATCCCAGCACCTGCATCAAAGACAAGTACAGACTCTTGCAGTCCTTTGCTTTTCTTTGCCCAGCATCCTCCCTCTGCCCCTTTCCCCTGTTAACACAGCTCCCTTCTTGGGAAGAATGGCTCCTTTCCCAGCCTCGCCCCAGGGTCCCCGGGGCCAGACTGTCGCAGACTCCACCTCCCCGCCCTCCATGTTCTGTGCAGGGCTGCTCGGGGACCCATGCGGGACCAGATCCTTCTCTGGGATTTACATACAGATGCTGCCAGAGACCAACGCTCTGGGTCCCAGCATCCTGGTGCCGCGTCCCTCCCGTGACGCTCTCTTCGAAGCAGGAGAGAGTGAAGTGACCACTCAGGATCGAGGTGACACAAGACAACGGCATCCCCTCTTGTGAGGCGACCACAGCTTCAGTCTCAGTGCTGCCCTTTGCAGGCATGTCTCCGTGTGGCTTTTAGTTTTGTTTCATTTATGTTTCTTTTTCTCATTATAACATAGACTGTGCTTATTGTGGGCAGTTTGGGCAAAACAGAAGTGGACTGTATTCCCAGCCCCACGGAGAAAATCGTTACCATTTTAGTGTTTTCCTTCAAATCCTTTTTCTTTTGTTT
>NW_025409627.1:0-12746 GCF_002201575.2 Neomonachus schauinslandi
CCAGGACCCTGGGATCATGACCTGAGCTGAAGGCAGCCGCTTAACCAACTGAGCCACCCAGGTGCCCCGGAAAGTAAATAACTTTGATTTATAGGAAACCAGAACTGCATAAGCTGGACTGATCATAGAGGTGGGAATTATTTCCTTCTTGATTAACAAAAAGAAATACTTACTTTCCTAACATGCTATATTTTTGCATAGAAATTTCTAGTTTATACAAGGCAGTTTCACCCACCTTATTTTTGTAATTCTCACAGTAACCCTGAGAAGTAGGTTGGGAATCTTACCCCATTTTACAGATGGTGGCTAAGAAACCTCCCTGCAATCCAGACTGCCTAACTCCTGATCTGGTGCCCTTCCCCCAAACATTTTCTGAACATCCTCTCTGTGCAGAACACTCTGCTAAATGCTTTGGGGGTGGTCACAAAAGCAACATAAAAATTATTTTTTTCCCCATCGAGAGGGGACAGACAGCCTGATGCTCCACATCATGTCCGCAGGTAAATGTAAATTAAAACATCAATATACTGTTATACACCTATTAGAAGGGCC
Organism: Neomonachus schauinslandi; assembly: GCF_002201575.2. Classification (NCBI taxonomy): domain Eukaryota; kingdom Metazoa; phylum Chordata; class Mammalia; order Carnivora; family Phocidae; genus Neomonachus; species Neomonachus schauinslandi. The sequence continues at coordinate 553 of NW_025409627.1, forward strand.
AAAATCTGTAACACTGGCAACATCAAATGCTGATGAGGATGTGAAACAACAGGAACCTCATTCATTGCTGATGAGAATACGGAATGGTAGAGCTACTTTGGAACACAGTGTGGCAGTTTCTTACAAAACTAAACAGACTCTTACCATATGATCCAGTATTCACGGTCTTTGGTATTTACCCAGAGGAGTTGAAAACTTATGTCCACACAAAAACCTGCACACAGATGTTTGAGGCAGCTTTATTCATAATTTCTAAAACTTGGAAGCGACCAGGATGTGCTTCAGTGGGTAAATGGATAAATAAACTGTAGTACATGCAGACAATGGAATATTATTTCGTGCTAAAAAGAAATGAGCTTTCAAGCCACTAAAAGGCATGCAGGAAACATAAATGCATATTACAAGGTGAAAGCCAGTCTGAAAAGCCTACGTACTGCATGATTCCAACTATATGACATTCTGGGAAAAACAAAACTGTGGCGACCGTACAAAGATCAATGGTTGCCACAGGTGTGGGAGGGGGTTAATAGGCAGAGCCCAGAGGAGTTTTTACGGCAGTGAAATTACCGTATGACACCAGGATGATGGATATATGTCATTTTAATGTGTCCAAACCCATATGATGTACGACATCGAGAGTGAACCATAGTGTAAACTATGGATTTTGGGTAATTAAGAAGTGTCAGTGTAAGTCCATCAATTGTAGCAAATGTAGCACTCTGGTGGGAGGTGTTGATAGTGTATGCATATGTGGAAGCAGGAAATATATGGGAAATCTCTGTACCTTCCTCTCAGGTTTGCTGAGAATCTAAAACTGCTCTTAAACATAAAATCTTTTAAAAAGGAGGTGGGAGAAACAGTCTCAGATGGAACCAGGACGGACACATCTGCCCCAAGCTTAAGAGGAGTGCTAAGCTAGAGCCAGCTAACACAACCACAAGAAACAAACAACCTATGAAGCTTCCCCCAGTCCTTTTTGGAAGCAGGCAGGGCATAAATTATAAGAAATAAATCCCACCCAAGGTCGCTGGGAGTCAGAAGAGAACAGAGTGACAGTGTCTGGGTGCTTGAAGGCAAGGGGAATTTCCCAAACGGCGATGTTCTGAGGCAGACAAGAAACTGATCTCTAGGTTAAGGGAAAACCTTCCTCCTTAGTTTCCAAGTTAGAGAAAGCAATTACCAGGCAAGACTTTCTTTGAACTCAAAGTTTGACCGGGATAATGACTGGAATTAAGCACTGGAGAATCAAAGTGGAAAATGTTCTCATAGGCTTGGAATTACCAGAATTGTTTTATGTGGAGAGGGGGTTTCTGATGTGGCTGTTGGGGGAAAAAAAAAAATCTCTCCGTGAGATTCTGTTCTTTAAAAAAAAGAATTGTACTTTCTCAGTGCTGCTTTTGGTGGCATTTGGCTGTCAGACCTCCCACAAGTTGGCCTCTTTATGTTCTGATAAGATGGCTGTTGACCAGCTGTCACTCCAGCCAGAAATGACATGGGCTCCTGGTGCAATTCGCCAGCAGCGGTGAGGAGGGAAGGCTGCGCTTTTGTGCCTCATCTGTATGCGCCTTCTCTGCCAGATACAGTAGGCACTGTTTGCCAGGTCCATCATGAGGGCAGGAGAGCCTACCCTGCCTAGATCCCCAACCAGGAAATCTACCTAGATGGCGCCCCTGCTGGAAACCATGCCTCTGGGGCTACCCTCTGGGTGGGTCATCGAATGCCAGTCCAGGCCAGAGCCTCCTCCCACAGCAGCAGATCTGTGAGAACTTAGAGGCCCTGGCATGTGAAAGAAATAAAGTCTGAATTTTTACTTCCACTTTTAAAGGAAAAAATAAGAGTAGAGGTTAATGATTTTTTAAAATGTTTATGTAAATGGGGCTGTACCGTGTCATATTTAGGAATTCAGACTTTAGGGCAAAACTGCTTGGATTTGAACCCTGGCTCTGCCACTCTCCAGCCGTGTGTGACTCTTGGGCAGGTTATTTAACCGCTCTGGGCCTCAGTTTCCTTAACTGTAAAATGGGAATAATAGTGGCCTCTACCTTTTACAGTTACTATGAAGATTAAAGAGTAAATTTTTGTAAAGGGCTTAGAACACTGCATGGAACATAATAATCCATATATTTGTATTTGTTTGTTAAATGAAAATAATGGAGATTTCCCTAATTCCTGTTCTTAACACCCCCCCCCCGCAGTGAAATCAAGCTGAATACATGTACCTAATCTTCTTCATCTATTTCTTTTTTATCATGTGTCAGCTTTACCTCTTCATGTTAGTTTCCTAGGGCTACCATAACAAATTACCCCAAACTCTGTAGCATAAAATAACAGAAACTTATTCTCTCACAGTTCAGGAGGCTGGAAGTCCAAAATCAGCAAGGTTGGTTTCTACTGGAGGCTCTGAGGGACAGTTCTTTCCATACCTCTCTCCTAGCTTCTGGAAGTTCTTGACAATGTTTGGCATTCCTTGGCTTGTAGACCCATCACTCCACTCTTAGCTTTCATTATCACATGCATTCTCCCTGTGTCTGTGTCTTCACATGATCTTCTTATAAGGACGCTAATCTTTGGACTTAAGGCCCACCTTAATCCAGTATGACCTCATCTTAAACTAATTACATCTACAAAGAGCTTATTTCCAAATAAGGTCACATTCTGAGGTTCTAGGTAGACAGGAATATTGAGGGGACTCTAGTCTACCCAGGTCACCCCCTTAAAACTTTTAGGGTGTTTTTACATCTGTTATTTCTTTTTATTCCTAGAATATTAGAATGTATTAGAATGTAAGCTCCATGGGAGTAGGGACTGTATCTCTTTAAGTGTAGGCTGAAGTAGCTGACATTGCTTAACGTGGGTTTGCTGGGCCACCTCCAGGGAATGGAGAGACATGGTGCCATCAGGCTGGGTGTGGGAAGGTGATGTTGAGGTAGGAGAGCCACTCAGAAGGAGAGAGAGGGACAGGATGGGAAAAAAAAATTCCATCCAAGGAAATAAAAGGAGAAAGGTCGGAGGTCCCAAATATTCTAATATGGTATATCTGGAAGTTCTGCCAGCAAATCTGAAACAGCCAGAGTCAGAAGGAAGGTGCAGGATGAGAGATAACAAGGTTTACATCGCAGGTCAGAGGAAAAGGAGAGGGGGCTGCCTCAGGGCAAAGCCTGAAGCATATCTTTAGGACGAGGGGCTTTGCTACCAGTGTGGTTTCTTCTAGAGCTAAGGGATCCAACTGGGAAGAACCAGCCCTCTTCAGATACCTGAGGTAGTCTGAGGTGGTGGAACATCTTCAACCCATCATGCCCTCGAGGGTCATGGAGAATGGAAGAAGAGATGTGACGGCCAGGACAGACCCTTCAGTACTTTTCCACTCAAGTCGTGAGCTGTTTTGGTAGAGAAGTATTTAGGTATTTATCACCATGAGCTAAGCTGCCTGGACAATAAAAAGCTGCAACTGTGGTAGTCCTCAACCTAGTGGAATGTGTAGTCTCTCTTTTCCATGACCGCATTATTGGTTTCAACCCACAACCATCAGTGAACAGGACTACAAGATGAAAGGAAAGCACACATATGCCTGAGGGGCAGAGATGTGGAGGAAAGGAGGAGACCTTGTCCCTCCTTTTACTTCCCTGGTGGTACAACTGAAAAGGAAATAGGAAAACCATCCAGTTGTCCAACCAGAAGCCCTGTCCTGGTACACTTAAGCTCCCAGTTTGACTAATGCAATCATTGAGACAGAGCTTATTGGAATTATCAAGTAGGGAGTCCAGTCAGGACAGTTACCAATTCCTACAATTAGGCCCTCTCCAACCACACTGTATTAAATCTTAAAAATAAGCACCAAATCTGTTGGTGAGATTTATAACATTGGAGCCTCAGACCATGAGACAAGTGTGGGTTTCCCTAACCACATTGTGTCACCCACTTGGGTAATTCCTCCAGGTGTGGGAGCATAAACTTGGTAAGTTCCCCCTTTGTTGCATTCCACAGGACACCCTTTAGACCAAAGCAGTGATCTGCAGCCCACTGTCACAAGGGATAGCAAGAGAAGTGCCCAGGATCAAGACTGCAGTAAACCTGGTGACCACAGAGGTGGGGTCATTAGAGGTTTGGGATGGGTATCCTATATTCAGGGATGTTCCAGAGAAGGTTCCAGAGATGGAAATGACCACCTGATATGGACCCTCTGTTTTTCTATAGGAGACAGCTGATTAAATTCAGGGGCAGCCTTATAGGCGATCCTGACCGGCGATTTCACAAAAGGGAAAGAATAGACAGAGATAATCTCAGCTTCTCTGCCCATTGACCTCTTTGCTGGGAAACTGGTCTAGTTGTGACTCTCCTTACCGGCTGCCTCTGCTCAACTCCTCTTGGAGTGGACGCTGACACACTTCTGTCTGATCTACCTCAGGACTTACGAAAATTCAGCCTCTCATGAAGGTCTTTTTATGATCCTGACATTGGTCCCTAGATCTCAAACTGATGGAGAACATTTATGGTGGGGAGGAGCACCGGGGACCAGAAATTAAAACTTGATTATCTGGTCTAAGCCACCTTCCATTAGTTAACATCATTGTAAAGTGAGAGCATTAGACAGACTAAATCAGTGGTTTTTAAACATTTAAAAAAATATTAGAATCTTCCCTTTTTACAGTTTGCAGTTTCTGGACTTCTGCTGGAAGAAGCTGTGATTTTCAAAAATATGGCCTTTAATGCTAATGCCAGCATTTTCTGAAATGTGCAGATGAGTTGCCCTGGATTTTACAGTAGAGTTTGCAGTTTATCTGCCGGACCCAGCAAAGAGTTTCTGGGTACTTCCCACTCCTTTGGAATCTGCCTCCTAGCCTCTGTTTCAAAGAAATACAGAACTGGGACTTTACCTTGGAGTTGGGAGGTTAGGAAGTGGGAGAGAAGGAAAATAGGGGCAGCCCAGGGAGCAGCAGTGTTTCCTAAATTTGAGGAGACTTAGGGGCGGAGACAACCACACATTTTTCATTTTCAAAAACAGGACGCCTAAACTCTTACTGACTCATGGCCTGGACCCTTTCTCCTTAGCAGAAGTCACAAATAGGAGGTCTTACAGGTGTAATCACCATGCAGATGTGTTTTGTTTGGCCAGACACAGTGTTTTGTTTTGTTTTTTTTTAAACTTTGAACCCAAATGTCTTTAGGTGGGGCATACGTTCTCTGGTTCACCTCAGACCCCACCACTTCCCTCTCTCTTTGCCTGACAGTGCACACATTGATGTTACCTGGGTGGCCCCAAAGGCATTTGAGTTTGCACTGCCTGCTCCCATGTTTTCGGCCAAATGCCTTTCTATCTTATTCCGAAATGCTCCAGTGGAGAATTGGTTTGACTTTCCTAGGAAATATGAATGGCTCATTGAGTTCAATCCGACTTTGGAAGGATGTGACTCCTTCAAAGAAGTCCTTCTTAGAATTGCTTTATTTCATTGAACCGAACACTTAGGGATGGTCCTCTGAGGAGAAGAGACCCCTATCTGGAGAAGCCTCTGATGCTCCACCTGCACACACCTCAGGTCTGCTGGGCAAGCTCATCATTGAATTTTTTCAGCCATGTCACTGGTCTTATTCCTTTTAACTTGATCTATTCACTTAGAATGACCACCCTATTTTACCTTTCTGGTTTTCTCCATATCTTTGTTTCTTGAATCTCCTTGTTCAGCAATTAATTTGCCAAAGAGATGCCAGATGATTCCAGGTGTCACCAGGACATACTTAAAAATATTTCACAATATTGGGTTTTGCTTTGAACTCAATAGTTTGATGGCCTCCTTCTTATTTAAGTTTATGTTTTTACTCTGACTCAAATCCTTCTCCCTGCTCTTCAGGCAAAGCTGGGAGATGGAGGAACAGACTTCATCTAAGCTTTATTAAGAATATTCTGTAAGTTTTCTGTTTGATTTTTATACTTCAAATAACTCTTAAAAATCAATATTTTGATGACTGAAGTGTAAATGAATAAGAAACATGGAATAAGTTTTCCCTTCAATTACATGAACAGAAATTCTGTGGGCTTTTATTGGAAACCCAGGCAAAGTAACTGGGGGCATTTGCTAAGTTCCAAGGAAAGATGTTGAAGCTTCCTCTCTGGAGGTGGACATAGCACCTTTCTCCTGAGAGTCCCAAACCAAAAGGGGGTTGGTGATCTTTTCTTGCTTTGCTTTTTCCTCTCTGAATTACTATTAAGCTGCTCTTGTGCCTCTTTATTCTGAAGATCTCAGATAGGTGGAGACAACAGCAATCTCAGCTTTCCACATGGGTGATACCATCTGGACTTTGATCAGTGCGTGGTAGCTCTTGGTTCTGCCGAATTGGGCCTGAGCACAAGGTTAAAGATTATTCCTGTCAATGTTCCTTCCTAATAAGGAAGCAGAGTTATTTGTGCCCCTGAAGTAGGCTCCTCTTTCTCCTTCTCAAGTCAATTCTTGCTTTTATGTTGCTTGTCATAGTATTACAAGTGAGCTTAGGCCAAACACTGTTTTAGAATCTCCAGTAGGGGTAAACCTGCCTGATCCTCTCACTGGAGGAGTTGGTCAGTCAAGAGATGGCAGGGAAGAGAGGGAAGGGAATCCGTTAATGAAATTCTGGAAGGCTGCAGCTATTTTTCTTGATTTCTTTTTTTTCTTCTTCTTTCAACATTGCTGTTTCACTGTTTGGTCATAATGTTTTGTTGTGTGTGTAATAATAAAAATATAATAATGTTCCACTTAAAACTTTATCTTTATTCTTTTGGTGTTTATAGCAATAATAATAATAATGACAGATGGTCTTATCTATCACTGATAGCTTGAAGAATTGCATTTCTTTTACACAAGAGATATTTATGTGTAAGGAACCAAACCAATAACATAGAATCAGAGTTTACTCTTCCCAGAATAGACAACATAAAACTATTGATTTCTGTATTTCTTTTTCTGCACTCTTTGTCATGCTATATGTTCAATCATTATAACTTCAACCTTGTACATTAAAAAAAAATTTTTTTTATTGTTATGTTAATCACCATACATTACATCATTAGTTTTAGATGTATTCATTGTTTGTGCATAACACCCAGTGCTCCATGCAGAAAGTGCCCTCTTTAATACCCATCACCAGGCTAACCCATCCTCCCACCCCCCTCCCCTCTAGAACCCTCAGTTTGTTCTTCAGAGTCTATCGTCTCTCATGGTTCATCTCCCCCTCCGATTTCCCCCCCTTCATTCTTCCCCTCCTGCTATCTTCTTCTTTTCTTTTTTCTTAACATATATTGCATTATTTGTTTCAGAAGTACAGATCTGAGATTCAACAGTCTTGCACAATTCACAGCACTCACCATAGCACATACCCTCCCCAGTGTCTATCACCCAGCCACCCCATCCCTCCCACCCCACCCCCCACTCCAGCAACCCTCAGTTTGTTTCCTGAGATTAAGAATTCCTCATATCAGTGAGGTCATATGATACATGTCTTTCTCTGTTTGACTTATTTCGCTCAGCATAACACCCTCCAGTTCCATCCACATCATTGCAAATGGCAAGATCTCATTCCTTTTGATGGCTGCATAATATTCCATTGTATATATATACCACATCTTCTTTATCCATTCATCTGTCGATGGACATCTTGGCTCTTTCCACAGTTTGCCTGTTGTGGACACTGCTGCTATAAACATCGGGGTGCACGTACCCCTTCGGATCCCTACATTTGTATCTTTGGGGTAAATACCCAGTAGTGCAATTGCTGGATCATATGGTAGCTCTATTTTCAACTTTTTGAGGAACCTCCATACTGTTTTCCAGTGTGGTTGCACCAGCTTGCATTCCCACCAACAGTGTAGGAGGGTTCCCCTTTCTCCGCATCCCCACCAACATCTGTCGTTTCCTGACTTGATGATTTTAGCCATTCTGACTGGTGTGAGGTGGTATCTCATTGAGGTTTGGATTTGGATTTCCCTGATGCCGAGCGATGTTGAGCACTTTTTCATGTGTCTGTTGGCCATTTGGATGTCTTCTTTGGAAAAATGTCTGTTCATGTCTTCTGCCCATTTCTTGATTGGATTCTTTGTTCTTTGGGTGTTGAGTTTGATAAGTTCTTTATAGATTTTGGATACTAGCCCTTTATCTGATAGGTCATTTGCAAATATCTTGTCCCATTCTGTCAGTTGTCTTTTGGTTTTGTTGACTATTTCTTTTGCCGTGCAAAAGCTTTTTATATATTTTTTAAATTTTTTATTGTTATGTTAATCACCATACATTACATCATTAGTTTTAGATGTAGTGTTCCATGATTCATTGTTTGTGCATAACACCACGTGCTCCATGCAGAACATGCCCTCTTTAATACCCATCACCAGGCTAACCCATCCTCCCACCCCCCTCCCCTCTAGAACCCTCAGTTTGTTTTTCAGAGTCCATCGACTCTCATGGTTCGTCTCCCCCTCCAGTTTCCCCTCTTCATTCTTCCCCTCCAGCTATCTTCTTCTTTTTTTTTTCTTAATATATATTGCATTATTTGTTTCAGAAGTACAGATCTGAGATTCAACAGTCTTGCACAATTCACAGCACTTAACCAGAGCACATACCCTCCACAGTGTCTATCACCCAGTCACCCCCACCCTCCCACCCCACCCCCCACTCCAGCAACCCTCAGTTTGTTTCCTGAGATTAAGAATTCCTCATATCAGTGAGGTCATATGATACATGTCTTTCTCTGTTTGATTTATTTCGCTCAGCATAATACCCTCTAGTTCCAAAAAGCTTTTTATCTTGATGAAGTCCCAATAATTCATTTTTGCCCTTGCTTCCCTTGCCTTTGGCGATGTTTCTAGGAAGAAGTTGCTGTGGCTGAGGTCGAAGAGGTTGCTGCCTGTGTTCTCCATTAGGATTTTGATGGACTCCTGTCTCACATTTAGGTCTTTCAACCATTTGGAGTCTATTTTTGTGTGTGGTGTAAGGAAATGGTCCAGTTTCATTCTTCTGCATATGGCTGTCCAATTTTCCCAACACCATTTGTTGAAGAGGCTGTCTTTTTTCCATTGGACATTCTTTCCTGCTTTGTCGAAGATGAGTTGACCATAGAGTTGAGGGTCCATTTCTGGGCTCTCTATTCTGTTCCATTGATCTATGTGTCTGTTTTTGTGCCAGTACCATACTGTCTTGATGATGACAGCTTTGAAATAGAACTTGAAGTCCGGAATTGTGATGCCGCCAGCTTTGCTTTTCTTTTTCAACATTCCTCTGGCTATTCGGAGTTTTTTCTGGTTCCATACAAATTTTAGGATTATTTGTTCCATTTCTTTGAAAAAAGTGGATGGTATTTTGATGGGGATTGCACTGAATGTGTAGATTGCTCTAGGTAGCATTGACATCTTCACAATATTTGTTCTTCCAATCCATGAGCATGGAACATTTTTCCATTTCTTTGTGTCTTCCTCAATTTCTTTCATGAGTATTTTATAGTTTTCTGAGTACAGATCCTTTGCCTCTTTGGTTAGATTTATTCCTAGGTATCTTATGGTTTTGGGTGCAATTGTAAACGGGATCGACTCCTTCATTTCTCTTTCTTCTGTCTTGCTGTTGGTGTATAGGAATGCCACTGACTTCTGTGCATTGCTTTTATATCCTGCCACTTTACTGAATTCCTGTATGAGTTCTAGCAGTTTTGGGGCGGAGTCTTTTGGGTTTTCCACATAAAGTATCATATCATCTGCAAAGAGTGAAAGTTTGACTTCTTCTTTGCCGATTTGGATGCCTTTTATTTCTTTTTGTTGTCTGATTGCTGTGGCTAGGACTTCTAATACTATGTTGAATAGCAGTGGTGATAGTGGACATCCCTGCCGCGTTCCTGACCTTAGGGGGAATCAAGAATGGATGCTGTACTTTGTCAAATGCTTTTTCTGCATCTATTGAGAGGATCCTACGAGTCTTGTTCTTTCTTTTGTTAATGTATTGTATCACGTTGATTGATTTGCGGATGTTGAACCAACGTTGCAGCCCAGGGATAAATCCCACTTGGTCGTGGTGAATAATCCTTTTAATGTACTATTGGATCCTATTGGCTAGTATTTTGGTGAGAATATTTGCATCCGTGTTCATCAAGGATATTGGTCTGTAATTCTCCTTTTTGATGGGGTCTTTGTCTGGTTTTGGGATCAAGGTAATGGTGGCCTCATAAAACGAGTTTGGAAGTTTTCCTTCCGTTTCTATTTTTTTGGACGGTTTCAGAAGAATAGGTATTAATTCTTCTTGAAATGTTTGGTAGAATTCCCCTGGGAAGCCATCTGGCCCTGGGCTTTGGTTTGTTGGGAGATTTTTGATGACTGCTTCAATTTCCTTAGTGGTTATAGGTCTGTTCAGGTTTTCTATTTCTTCCTGGTTCAGTTTTGGTAGTTGATACATCTCTAGGAATGCATCCATTTCTTCCAGGTTATCTAATTTGCTGGCATAGAGTTGCTCATAATATGTTCTTATAATTGTTTGTATTTCTTTGGTGTTGGTTGTGATCTCTCCTCTTTCATTCATGATTTTGTTGATTTGGGTCATTTCTCTTTTCTTTTGATAAGTCTGGCCAGGGGTTTATCAATCTTGTTAATTCTTTCAAAGAACCAGCTCCTGGTTTTGTTGATCTGTTCTACTGTTCTTTTGGTTTCTATTTCATTGATTTCTGCTCTGATCTTTATTATTTCTCTTCTCCTGCTGGGTTTATGCTTTATTTGCTGTTCTTTCTCCAGCTCCTTTAGGTGTAGGGTTAGGTTGTGTACTTGAGACCTTTCTTGTTTCTTGAGAAACGCTTGTATTGCTATATACTTTCCTCTTAGGACTGCCTTGGGACTGCATCCCAAAGATTTTGAACAGTTGTGTTTTCATTTTCATTGGTTTCCATGTATTTTTTTAATTCTTTAATTTCCTGGTTGACCCATTCATTCTTTAGTAGGATGCTCTTTAGCCTCCATGTATTTCAGTTCTTTCCAACTTTCCTCTTATGATTGAGTTCTAGTTTCAAAGCACGGTGGTCTGAAAATAGGCAGGGAATGATCCCAATCTTTTGGTACCGGTTGAGACCTGACCTATGACCTAGGATGTGATCGATTCTGGAGAATGTTCCATGGGCACTAGAGAAGAATGTGTATTCCGTTGCTTTGGGATGGAATGTTCTGAATATGTCTGTGAAGTCCATTTGGTCCAGTGTGTCATTTAAAGACTTTATTTCCTTGTTGATCTTTTGCTTAGATGATCTGTCCATTTCAGTGAGGGGGGTGTTAAAGTCCCCCACTATTATTGTATTGTTGTCGATGTGTTTCTTTGCTTTTGTTATTAATTGCCTTATATAATTGGCTGCTCCCATGTTAGGGGCATAGATATTTACAATTGTTAGATCTTCTTGTTGGATAGACCCTTTAAGTAGGATATAGTGTCCTTCCTCATCTCTTATTACAGTCTTTGGTTTAAAATCTAATTTGTCTGATATAAGGATTGCCACCCCAGCTTTCTTTTGCTGTCCATTAGCATGGTAAATGGTTTTCCACCCCCTCACTTTAAATCTGGGGGTGTCTTTGGGTCTAAAATGAGTCTCTTGCAGATAGCATATCGATGGGTCTTGTTTTTTAATCCAATCTGATAGCCTGTGTGTTTTGATTGGGGCATTTAGCCCATTTACATTCAGGGTAACTATTGAAAGATATGAATGTAGTGCCATTGTATTGCCCGTAAGGTGACTGTTACTGTATATTGTCTGTGTTCCTTTCTGGTCTATGTTGCTTTTAGGCTCTCTCTTTGCTTAGAGGACCCCTTTCAATATTTCTTGTAGGGTTGGTTTCATGTTTGCAAATTCCTTTAGTTTTTGTTTGTCCTGGAAGCTTTTTATCTCTCCTTCTATTTTCAATGACAGCCTAGCTGGATATAGTATTCTTGGCTGCATATTTTTCTCATTTAGTGCTCTGAATATATCCTGCCAGTCCTTTCTGGCCTGCCAGGTCTCTGTGGATAGGTCTGTTGCCAATCTAATGTTTCTACCATTGTAGGTTACGTATCTCTTCTCCCCAGCTGCTTTCAGGATTTTCTGTTTGTCTCTGAGACTCGTAAGTTTTACTATTAGGTGTCGGGGTGTTGACCTATTTTTATTGATTTTGAGAGGGGTTCTCTGTGCTTCCTGGATTTTGATGCCTCTTTCCTTCCCCAAATTAGGGAAGTTCTCTG
>NW_025409628.1:0-12207 GCF_002201575.2 Neomonachus schauinslandi
CCCCCCCCGCCAGCCCCAGGGACACCATGACCTGCCCCCCAAAGTCTATGACACCCTCTCAGGGGCTGCTGCGGGGTGCGGCCTCCGTGCCAGGCCCAGGGCAGGTGCCCTGCGGGCAGCCGGCAGGCAGGGGGCTCTCCTGAGAGCCTCACCCCCTTCCTGTGGCCTTCAGGAAAGCCATCCGCCTCCTCCATGTGGCAAGGGTGACTCGGCGCAGTCTACCCCTGGAGTCCCAGAGCGGGGCCCTGTGAGACCAAGGCTCATACAGGGTGGGGGGGGGCAGCACCAGACCTCAGCTCCAGAACGCAGACCCCTCCCACCTAGTCACAGGAAGCCCAGGACTCAGAAGGTGCCATCTGCTAAAGCATCAAGTAATTAACCCCCACGAGACCCACCCAATGAGGGACCCTCGAGTGGTGCTCTGGAGACACCTGCCAGCCAGAGGAGCCCAGCTAGGGAGGACTCCCTAGAGGAAGCCAATCCCTGACCCTGCACTGCAGGGGGAGGGCCCACAGGGAGGCCGGGCTCCACAGGGGACCAGGAGGTGAGCACACAGGTGGGGCTGCTCGTGTGCAGGGAGCAGAGCGGAGGGATGAGGCAGGACACGGGACAGGGGCGGCCCAGAGGCCCAGAACAGGTTCTAGAAGGCGGCACCTGGACCAGGCCCCATCTCTCAGCTGGAGCAGAGAGCCGGGGGGCACACAGCCCAAATGGGGCCTCCCATGGGTTAGCCCTGCCAAAACAGACACGCAACCTTCCCGTCACACCCGGGCAGGCCTCGACCCCCCACACCCGCGTCTCACACCAGAGAGGGGCCTTCTGCCCACCTCTGAGGGCTGTCATGTCCTGCACCCACACACTGCCTCCAGCCCATCGGGGCTGAAGGTGCATTGCCCCCCGAGTGCCAGGGACCCCTCAGCAAAAGCTTTAGAGCCACCTGAGTGTCCAGCCAGGGTCCTGCCCCCAGCCCCTCCCTGACCCTGGCCCCCCCGCCCCATCCTCCCCACTGCCTGCCTGGTGTGCAGCCTCCAGGCCCCAGTGCCAGGGGAGGGGTGGTCAGAGAGGGGGACTGCAGGTGCCGCTGGGGTCCCATGACCCCCAGAGGGAAGGGGCAGGAGGTTACAGGTTTCCTTGGGAGGAAGTAGCCCCCAGAAGTAGCCCCCACCCTCCTGGACCCAGGGGCTGTGGGGCTGGGCGGAGCTCCCGCCAAGGAGCACTGGGCCTGTCCTGGCCCCTCACGGCCTGGCAGGGCTGCCCCCTTACCTAGTGGGCCAAGCTGCCATGGCGGGGACACGGCCACGCTCGCTCCAACCCAGAGAAGGGCCTCCGCCAGGCAGGCCACCGCTGCCCCGGTCCGGCTGGAGGCAGACGGCCAGGGAACTGACATGCTAACGACGGCCAGGGGTGGCTCCCAGAGGCCGGGGCGGGCCAGTGTCCCCCACCCCACCTCAGCACCAGGTCAGGTGATGGCAGGCGTCACAGAGGCTTCCCGTGCCCCCTTCTCTCTTCTGCTTCTTCTTCCTCCTCCTGAGAGCCCTTCGAGGCCCCCACAGGCCTGCTGCCAGGAGTCTCAGGCCGTGGCCTGGCCCCCCCTGCTGCGCGCCTCCGTGGCCCCCAGGCCAACCTGCCCACCCACCAGGGTCGCAAACGGGTCCCCAGAGAAGCAGTGTCCCCGAGTCTGAGGGGAGCCGCTGCGCCTCTGCCCGCCCCGCCCATGCTCGGCCCAGTCCCTTTTGCTAATCCAGCCTGGGTCCAGCCCAGCTGGCCAGAGGATTCAGGCCAAGGGAACTCCCAGCTGGAGGCCAGGAGGGCACTGGGCAGGGGGCAGTGTCGACCAGGGCCCAGGCCACCAGCCCCCATGTCCTGGCTGAGCAGTGCCAGCCAAGACAGAGGTGGTCACCCTGGGGACCCAACAAACCCCTCGGTAAGGCCTGGGGTGACCGTCCTCATGGGACCACCCACCATCGCCCCACCATCCTCCGCATGCTGGACTCAAAGGCTGCTGCCCCTTCTCCTTCCCGGCCTGAGCCCCGAGAGAAGCCCCTACCGCTAACCCCACATCTCTTGCACTTGCCAGAGGCTCAGAGGGGCTTCCCGCCATCCCCGGGGGGGGCAGGGGGAGGGGGAAGGGGGGACAGGAGCAGCCCTCTGTGGGCTGGAACCCAGAGCCGAGCTGGGCCCCTTTCTGCTGCACCTCCCAGCATGGAGGGAGGGTGTGCGTCCCCGGGCCTGGGCCTAGCGTCACGGTCCCTCACCCAGCTCCAGGCCCCTGGCTGTGCAGCCTCGGTTCCCAAGGACCAGCCCCAAGGCCTGACCTCTCTGGGCGGTGGCGGCCCACGGTGGCGGCCCACGGCCTTCGGTGCATTAATCATCGAGTCCTGCCCAGAGGCTGGGCTGGGCTGGGCCTCCTCATGAAGGACCTGGCCTAAGGCAGGAGAGCCAGGCCCAGGGAAGACCCGCTCGCCCATCTGCAGACTGGACACAAGGCCCAGACAAGGACAGTCCTCAGGGTGGCCGACCACACTCCGGGCAGCTCTGGGGCAGGAGAGCCAGGCAAAGGGAACAGAGCGGGGGGCAGGCCAGCCTGGCAGACGGGTGGTGCGAGCCCCGAGGGGTAGCACCCCAGCACTACTGGCTCCGGTGAGGATTGGGGCCTGGTCCCACCACTGGGCCCATGGGCCCCTAGTCTGCTTGTGCCCTCTGCCCCAGCACCACAAGAACAGCCCCGGGCCTCGCTGGGCTGTGCTGAGACAGGGACGGTCACCCTTCTGTCCCCAGCGCAGAGGAGAGGAGCCAGGACCCGCGCCACAGAGCTGGTCACAGGCAGCCTGGTCCAAGGTCGGAGAGGGTGGGAGGCCACAGGCCATGAGGAGACAGCGATGGGCATCCTGGGCTGACCACAGAGAGCCAGGGCCCCACCTGACCAGATCCAACATAATCGACCCAAAGCCAAATGCCAGAACCCAATTAAAAGCCTTTCCCAAAGCGGCGCTGACTCGGTCCCTTGCAGGAGGAGTGTTGTGTGGAATTAGATTAGGAAGCTGTTGGCCTCTGGAACGGGAAAAGGAGTGGGTCCTGGGCCTCCTCGGGAAGGTGGGGGCTGCCGGAGCCCGACAGCTTCTGCGCGGAGTGGGGGCATCGGAGCGGGGCAGGGGGACCATAAACCCCCGGGGAGCATCAGGACCAGAGTGGGGGCCAGGCCACGGGTCCAAGGGTGCTCCCCACTCCCCCCCACCTGCTTGTCCTGTGTCACTGCAGCACTCCATCAGCTGCCCTCCCCGACATGGGGCCATTCCCTCCTGCCTCAAAGCCCACAGCTCCTCAAACCCAGGTTACACCCGATCGTACCTGCTCCTCTTTCCTCCCCCATGGCTGGCCCCACTCTGGGGCTCTTCTCACCTCCCAGCCCCCCAGAAAGCTCCCTGAGCCAGCCCCACCCGCCATCCTCAGGTCATGCCCTTGGGCTCTCAGCCACTAGCTCATCAGTGGTCTCCTGCCATCAGCCAGGGGGGCTCAGGTGCCCCAGTCTGTATGGGTAGGGGACGCACTTGGGGGCACAGACTGAGTGGGCCCAGCCCCTACACCCCAGACTCCCTTAGTCCTCCTCAGCCACCCCAGGTCGTGGTCCTCTGCTGACTGGGGGGCGGACGAAGGTCCTGTTAACCCAGCCTGATGCAGGGCTCTGAGCGAAGGCCCTCTGCTGCCTGGAGGCCCTGGTAACTGCCGCCCCCCTCCCGAGACTCCATGAAGCAGGTGGACACAGATCTGTGGCCCCTGTGCAGGGCCAGGGTCCTCCAGGGCCTTAGGACACTGTGGGGGAGCTCCCAGCTCTGAGGGTGCCCATGTGACCCCACAGTGCAGCTAAGCATGCCGGGTACGTGAAAAGGCCAGGCCCTGGGTAACTGCCAGGCTGGGCTTGAACCCAAGACAGGCCCAGAACCCCGATGGCCTAACCAGGAGGTGAGGCTCCTCCCTTCCTACCCTCCCCACGGAGGCTGAGCCCCGGCTCTCAAAGGGAAGGGACACCAGCACCCAGGAGAACCAAGCACAGGTCAGGGGGCCACACCAGCCCCCAAGTCCACATGTGATCCCCAAGCCAGCCCCCACTGCTCCCTTGGGGTCACCTGAGAAATCCCCCACCGCAGTGCTGCCCGGGAGCAGACCCAGGCCCACACCCAGAGGGACAAGAGCCCAGCTGCCCCAACGAGGAGGCCACAGGGGCCCCAGGCTGGACTCACTGCACCTTCACCTGGTACACCCCGCACCACCCAGCCTGACTTACACCCTGGCTGCGCCCCGAGCACAACCATGGTCCACGCCCTCAGTCAGTCCCAGCTGCCAGCGCCCCCAGGGCCGGCAGATGTGGCCTCCGGGCCCTTGAGCCAGCGTACACCTGTCTGACAGGTGCAGGCCTGGGCAGCCCTGGCCAAGAAGGGGCAGGAGGGCTCCCTCGGGTCTGCCCCGCACACCCCTCTGCTGTTTCTCGGTCCTGGGAGCTGAGCTATTCCCTCCAGGAGCCTCACGGCTGCCTTGCAGCTGCCTGATAAGACCACACAGGCTGATCTGCACGTTCCCAGCCCGCCAGGGCCCTCTGGGGCAGGACCACCCATCCTGTCCTGCTCTGTTCCTGTGCTATCTGGGACCGGCCCCCATCGGACACTCAAATGTGGGCGAGCCCAGGCTGTGCCCCCAAGCCCACCCTGGGAGGTGACAGGAGCCGTCCCACCCTCCAGGGCCTGGCCACCACGGGCAGCCCTAGAGGAGCCTGGCGCAGGGGTGTACCCAGCACAGAGGGAGGAGAAGGCAGGGCACCCCCCAGGGGGCTCCAGCCCACAGTGATGCCCCAGGTCACAGCCCATGGCTGAACCGCTGAGCTGGACGCCCGCCCCGGGCAGCTGCCGGGAAGCAGAGTCTGAGGGCGGCCCCTGGGGTCCATGCCTCGGTTTCCCCATCTGTCAGAGTATCCCCTCAGCCCCTCACTCCTTTCTTCCTCCAGTGGCTCTAGGACCCCGGCCGCAGCTGCTCCAAGGGGGCAGCGTCCTTGCCGGCAGAGGCCGGGCAGCACCGGCTTTCGCTTTAACCACGGACACTGACCCTGTCCTCACACGGGAGGCCGCAAGAGGCCAGGGGCGGTCAGCAGATCCACCTCGTCCAATTTACGCTTCCAACAAAACCCGCAAATGACGCCCACAGGCTTCCCTGCGTGAGCACACGCACACACGGGCAGAACGTGGAGGTGCTGCAGGCCCCCTTCCACAAGGGGGTGCAGGCACCGACCCAGGCCCTTGCTCACTTGCTCCCTCCCTGAGCAAAGGCACACAGAGGCCGCGGCGTGGGGCACACGCCTCCCACCTCCCTGAGCCCCCCGGCCAGCCCCTCTCTTCTCCAACACTTCTTTGCCTTTTTGAAGGTTCTTCAAGCGAGCCCCTCTCGTGTCCACATTACTCAGAATGGGCAGCAACAGGACATATGGCCGGACCCCTGCCTGAGCCTCCACAGCCCTCCATGGGGTCCTCAGCCCCCTCCATCTGTCGCCCTAAGCTACATATCTGCTCTCCGTTGGGCTGGGTTCCGCATGCAGTAGGTGCTCAGACTGCGCTTGCGGGGAGAAGAGGAAGAGGTCAGCGAGCCCCAGCTGCTGCACTGGGCTCCCGTGCGCACCCACGGGGGATCGGCCCGGCCCCTGGCCAGCGCTGCCGCAGGGAGGGACAGGCCCACACACATATGGCGGAGATTATTTAAACGTCTGAGAAGCAGCTCGTGCCACCCTCTCCCTGTGCGTCTGGGCGCCTCCTCCCAACTATTTTTATTTTATCAGGGAGTGGGAGTCGGCTCCCTCAAGCCCCCCCACCCCCCAGGCAGGACTCCAGGGTGACTGTGCCCAGTGCCTAGGGGCACGGAGCCAGTGCCGGCCCGAGGGTGTGCATGAGGGCGGGGTCCCTGGGGGATGGTCAGCCAGGTCGGCAAGGCCCAGGGCAGGCCCCAGACAAACCTGGAGGAGGGCTAGGGGCTGGGGGCAGGGGAGAAGCAGAGGATGGAGGTCCATGCTAGACACCCCGCCTGCCAGGAAGTGTCTGCTTCCTCCCGCGACACCCTCCCCGTGGAGCAGGCAGCTCAGCCTTCCAGCAAGAGCCTGACAGTTTTGTGGGCAGGGGGCCTGGCCCCACGGCATCACCCAGCTCAGAAGCAAGGAGGGTCAGACGGAGTCTTGGGGGGACACCAGCCAGACATTGCTCTGCCCCGTTGGGCTGCTTCCGGCCTACCCCACCCTTTCCCGGTCCGTGCACTCAGACCCAGGGAGCCAGCGCAGCAAGCATGCTGCGGGGGGACGTGCTCCCATGGCCCCCTTGGTAAGTGACCAGCCCCAGGTCTGCACTTTCCACAGAAGCCCCTGGGAGCTCGTGCTTCTGGGCAGGGGACAGCAGTAGCTGGACGCATTCCTAGCTGGTGACGAAAGCTCCTGCCGGGACCAGGCCTGAGGGAAGGTCCGCGGGAACTTTCTGAGAGTCACCTGACAGGGTGTGATGGACAAGCTGTCCACAGGCGGCCCAGGCTCCTGCAGCAGTGGGCACCGTGGACCAGATGGTGCCCAGTGCCCGGCGCCCTCCCACTGGAGAAGCCCCTTCCCAAGCACTGGGCCACCACACTGTCTTGAAGGCTGCTGAACACCGTGAGAACCCGGGGTCTTCAGCACAGTGGGGTCCCAACACCCTGCTTTCCTCTGCCTGCCCGGTGGAGCCCAGGGCCTGCTCATACCAGCCTCACTGAGGGTCTCTTCCGGAGTGGCTCCCGGCCGTGCCCCCGCCCGTCTTGGCAGCCCCCAGCTCAGCCACGGTGGTGGCATTAATCACATGGGACAGTCATGTGGGGAGAGGACTCTATGAATAGCCTGTCCGCAGCATCCTGCCCTGGGTAGTGTGTTCTGGGGGATCCTGTCCCAGGCCCAGGCCTCAGCTCCCGTGCACTGGCTCGGCAGAGGTGGGAGGGGGCATCTGGCCATCACACACCCACGTCGGCCTGGGCTCCCCGGAGGCAGGCACCCAGCTTTGTGGGCTTTGTGTGAGGGATCGACCCCCAGGGAGCCCCCGGCAGTGGCCGGGGAACCAGAGACAGACTCCCAGCGGCTCTGGGGGTGGGGGCATGTTCCTGAAAAGTCACCAGATGGAACCGGGCCTGCCTGCTGGGAAGAGAGGAAGCTCCTGAAGGTTGAGGGAGGGGTCCCCCCTGCATCGGCCAGCGGGCCCTGTCCCCACCCCACATCCACCTGGGCCTGCACGGGAGGCAGGCGGGAGCTGGCTGGATGGCCGCCGCAGAGCGGGCACAGAGCCACGGAGCCGACAGGAAACAGAAGAAGGCTGAACCCGTGGACTCATCCCCAGGCCCGGCAGCTCCTCCTGGCCAGGGCGGCTTCCTCGAGAGCTCGGGGGCCTCGGGCGCCTTGAAGACTGTCCCGAAAGAGCCAGCCTCTCCCAGCTTGACTTCCTACAGTCCCCTCTCTCTTGGCAAGACCCCTATCCTGCTCCCCTGCGTGGGCTGGGCCAGTGCCCCAATGGCGTCCTCCCTGAGTGTCACCCTGACTCCCCTCAGTATTGTCCCCCCACATGCCCACCGCTGACCTGGGAGGGAGCCCAGGAGGGGCCGCCTGCGCCTGGCCAGCAGTCAGCTCCACCCACTGCTGGAAGGACAGGGGAGTTTCCAAAGGGGCTGGGGCCTGCCTGGGCCAGGGTGACTTCCCATCCATGTGGAACCGAGACCACCAGGACGCACGTGGACTCTGAGAGCAGCTTCCTCTCTCTATAACTGACCATCCGGCACACAAACCCCATCCTGGAGTCCTCCAGGGCTGGCTGCCCCTGGCTGGTATGGAGACCCATTGGGGGGCTGCCCAAGTGGGCAGCTCCCTCCCCCTCAAAGCTCCTCTCCAAGAGCCAGAGAGAACACATCCTGTCCTGGAAAGGGTGTCTATCTCCCTGCTCAGGGGGCCAGTGCCCACCGGCCTTTCCCACACAGGAAGCCCGTCCAGCCGGCAGAAGCCCATGTCTGTTGGAAGCAAAGAGTCAGGAAGAAAAAGACACCTCTGATTACTCATCCCTCCTTGATGCCTCTACCCCTGACAGCCCTCAAGGAGCATGGAGCTGGCCTCTGCACCTGAGAGGGCCCTCTGCCTCCCCCTCATGCACGCCCTGCCCCAGGAGAGGGGCGCTTCCCCACAGAGCCCATCCACTGGCTTTCCAGGAGAGGGTGCCAGGAGCATGGAAACCATGCCATCAGCTCATTAGCTGTACAGATGGAGGGCCGGACCCAAGACTCCAGCCCATCTGCTCCGTCCTCAGCTGCACATTTGAGAATGTTCTCTCCCAGGGTGGGGGGTAGGGGGTGGGGAGCACACTCACCCCAGCAGACAAGGGCCACGCCACACGTCTCCCCCTCCCAGACAGTGGGGGCATGAAGGGTGGGCTCACATCTGCTCCTGCGGCTGCCACCCCACTCCCCTCCCAAGACCAGGGCCCTTCCCTTGCTGGCTGCACACCCAGGGTGTGTTGGGCCTCCCTGGACCCTGGGAGCAGCCAGTCTCCACTCCGCTAGCAGGCAGGCATCCTACACCCCGTGGTTCTGACCAAGGCCGGCTGCTGATTCTCTGAGCTCTCTGCAGGCCAGGTAGGCAGGAATGTGCTGGACCAGCCTTTTCCCAGGGACCACCCACCATGGGAGCCCTGCCTCACACTGGCATGGGGGCTGTGGTCATCGGGTGGCTGTACCTAGGAGTGGCCCAAGCACACAGCTACGCCAGGAGTTTCTGCAGCCCCGGCCCCATCTCCACCTGGCACCCTGTCCTCCATTCACAGAGGGAATCCCAGGGAGGGAGGGAAGGTGTGGACGGGACAGGCATCCCCGAGGCGTCCGCACAGACAGGACACACTCTGCCCACAGCCGCCCCACGAAGGCAACTTCATGCTGTCCCTCTCTTGCACAAGAGACTCAGAGAGGGTTGGTGCATTGCCTGTGGTCACACAGCTCACCGAAGGCGCCTGCGGGCTCTCACCCTCAGTCTAGCCGGCAGTGACATCCCTGCTCCCACACGTTCTCTCCAAGGCCACGCAGTCCCTCCCCTGTGTCCACACCAATCAGAGGGCAGGACAAACTGGGTCCAGAACAACCGGGATCCAGACAGATAGCCAGAAGGCAAGCGGTACTCCCCGTGGGGTCTCAGCCCTTAAGCAGGAAGTTCTTGCGTGTCTGGCTGCGGTCACTCCCGCTAGAGCTGCGGCTCTGGCCCCTTCCCTCTCCGCTTCTCCCCACCCCCGGCCTGGAGTAAGTGCTGTTCTGGGGCAGACTGACACCCTGTCCCTGAGAGGCGCTGCCCCATCTGCTCCCTGCAAGGACAGGCCCTGACCCCGTGCAACCAAGCTCCTTGGGGCTGGGCAGCCCTGGGCAGCCTCGGAGGACTCCTGACACCCCTGTTGATCTCTGCCTTCTGCCCAGGGTAGTGCCCGGGCCCCCAGGTCAGGACAGAGTGACAGATCTGAGCAAGAACTCTCCCACTGGCGAGCCAGGGCTGGCACCCTGAGGACTCCGGAAGCAAGGGCAGGCCCCTCCAGGAAAGGCTGCTGCTGCCCTGTCCATGGTGCTGACGAGGCTCAGGGCCACCCACGCTGCCCTGGATGAAGGGGGCGGGAGGGGGCTGAACCAGGCGAGCCCCCAGGGTCCCACAGGTCAGGATACCCCAGAAATGACCCCCCCCACACACTGAGGCTGGTATCCCATGGGGGCAGACTGAGGTCCGGAGACTGTCAGCTCGCCTGGGGCATCTCCTCCCACCACCCCCCCAATCGGGGTTGTCTCTACTTTTTGCGGAGATGCCAGCACAGTGAGGGATGATGTGGGGCCAGGGGGGTGTGCAGGTGTTGCGGGAATGGGACTGTCCCAGAGACCCCTGGCGGGGGTCCAGCCCTGCCTTAGCGGGCTCAGTGGGTCACCGATGGGCAGTTCAGCCCCTGACCCCGGCACCCTGCAGGGGCAGTCACAGCCTCCTTCCTGGAGCCCCTTCTGCTCCCTCTTACCTTCGTCCGGGATCCCCTGGCTCTTCCATGGCCCACAGGTACCACCCCCACCGATACCGGTGGGGCCCAAGGGGGCGCGGGCGGAGTGCTGGCCTGGCGTGTCCCTGCTCCTGAGCTGGCGCCCAAAGCCTATCAAAGAGCGCTCAGCCCACTGCTGCTGCCAGGACCGCCCCTCGCGCCGGAGCCCCGCCCTCTTAACCCTTCACAGCCCAGCACCGCGGTGGGCAAGGGAGGAAGCACGCGCTGGGGTGGGGTGGGGGGTCTCAGCTGGCTCAGAGGCTGGGGTGGGCGGTAGGGGGCGGGGCGCACCTGCTCCCCCAGCAGGGCTCTGGTGGCTCTGGAGGCCACCCTCAGCTGCTCTGACCTCCCTCCCTCCCGCTCAGCCCTCCTACCAGAGGGGGTAGCAGCCCGCTCCCCTCAGAAACAAAATGCCCTCTGGTTGGCAGCCCCCCAAGACCACAAGGTCCCTTGGATCATTACGCACAGCCTCCCCCAGGCCCCATGGGCTAGTTCTCTCCAAGGAGGGGCTCCAAGAATGCTCAGTGCTTCAAGGATGGCTAGGGGGACAGTTTGCGGGCTGCCTGGTCAGGGTGTGTATGCAGGATGGATGATGGCACTGAGGGTCCAGGGGACAGCCCCAGCCCCTTGGCATCCAAACCCTTCATATGCTCCTTCTTCGCCTCCCCCCACATGTCCCTCAGTGAGGGCCCTGCAGACGATCCTGGGTCTAGGGCCCTGCCTGGGCCAAGCAGGGAGCATTCTGGGGATGGGGCATGTGCTGAGCGGACCCTACCCGGTCCTGATCCGGCACCTGCCTGCCTCTTCCTGGGGTGTGTTCTGATTCAACCTGCTGCATCCAGCATCCGAGAGAAATAACATTTCCCACATCAACGGAAGAGATTTTCGTCCCTCGTCCCTCGGGTGCTGTTTTGAAAGCTGCCACTTCTGCCCACAGCCTTGAGGGTGGCCTGGGGAGGTTTATGGAGATGTGGGAGGCTGGGTTGGGGCCGCCTCAGGTGACAGGCCGAGCAGGAGGACCGGGGGCTCCTCGGGGCTCCCTGAGCTGCCGCCACCCCAGGGTGTGACTGCCTCCTGCCAGGCCAGGCCCCCGGTGTGGAGCAGAGTGAGACAGGAACCATCACCACAACCAGCTGGATCTTGCCCAGGGAAGGCCACAGGGCTGCTGCAACAGCTCCCTTGAAGGGACAGCCTTTCTGCCTTTGCTGCCACTGGTGGAACGCTAGCCTTTGGGTCGAAGGGGCCACTGCCTGGGCTCTGTGGATCTACCCTCGTGAACTTGACACTGTGAGTCTCGTGTCCACACAAGTCACATGTACACTGGGCATAGTCGGGATCCCTGGCCTGTGGCCACTGGGCTGGCACAGACTCCAAAGGGAGAGGCCAGGGAGCAAAGGACGGAGGGGCCAGTCCAGCACCCCCGCACCAGGGCTTTGCAAGTCCCCTCACACAGTCCCCCCCAGGAAAGGCCCAGCAGCCCCAGAGTCTCAGAAGAGGGGAAACTAAGGCAGGGCCAGACAGGAAGAAAGGAGACGAGTCAGAAGGGAGAGTGGGTGATAGAGAGGAGCATGCAGACGCAGGGTCCCCGGAGAGGGGGGGCTCCCTGGAGTGGAAGGAAGGAGGTTCTGGTTCAAGTTCAGGTTCTGATGAATAATCCAACGCATAGCCGGCCCCACCCCCACGCAGCCTCAAGCTGATTTCCTTCAAGGGGCGGGGCAGGCGGGTGATTACTGGTGGTGATTAAAAGCCTCCTGCGGAACATGTTAATTTGCTTAAGATTCTCATCTCCTAAATCTCCTTTCTGGGCATTTAAGCAAAATTCTGTCTTTGAGAGCATTTGGCCTGGCTGGCAGAGGGTGGGGACGCACGTCTGGAAGAAGGGCCTGCCAGGCGCCCAGTAGTCTCATTTTCTTCTCCTTTGAAGAGGGCGACAGTCAGATGGTGGGGGAGCAAGCCTGGGGGCCCTGCCTGAGCCCTTCTCTCTTGGGGTAGGGGTTGGGGTGGAGAGCTCATGTGCTGGAGCCTCAATCCTGCCCTCCCCCCAGGCCCTACTCCTCCTGCAGGCGCACTGCCCTGAGCTGCCCCAGCCCACCACCCCTCCCCGCTCCCTGCCTCCCTGCCCCCTGCC
>NW_025409628.1:12307-12738 GCF_002201575.2 Neomonachus schauinslandi
CCTAAATCTCCTTTCTGGGCATTTAAGCAAAATTCTGTCTTTGAGAGCATTTGGCCTGGCTGGCAGAGGGTGGGGACGCACGTCTGGAAGAAGGGCCTGCCAGGCCCCCAGTAGTCTCATTTTCTTCTCCTTTGAAGAGGGCGACAGTCAGATGGTGGGGGAGCGAGCCTGGGGCCCCTGCCTGAGCCCTTCTCTCCTGGGGTGGGTTGGGGTGGAGAGCTCATGCGCTGGAGCCTCAATCCTGCCCTCCCCCCAGGCCCTACTCCTCCTGCAGGTGCACTGCCCTGAGCTGCCCCAGCCCACCACCCCTCCCCGCTCCCTGCCTCCCTGCCCCCTGCCAGCGCCTACTCCCTCCCTGGGGCCCAGGGGTCCTGCAGAGGGCTTTGCTCCTGCCCGGGTTGCAAGGGCTGGGCTTCCTCAGCCCTAGGGAC
>NW_025409629.1:0-12718 GCF_002201575.2 Neomonachus schauinslandi
CCTCGTGGAGCGCCCCCAGCTCCGCGTGCGGGTCCGGTTCGAGTCCGCTTCCCAGACCTGGTAAGCGCCCGAGTCGGGGCAGCTCTGGGGACGACCATCCCTCCGAGGAGGCTTTGCCGGGCCCCGGCACTTTTTGCAAGGGGACCTATGGGGCGCCCCGGGGGTCAGGGAAAGCTTCCTGGAGGCGGTGGTCTTCATTCTCGGCAGCGGCAGCGGAGGTAGGGTTGTGGCGTGAGGAGGCAGGAGAGGGATCTGGCAGAGCCCTGGGGAGCCTCTCCAGGTGGGCTCCCTTCCGAGGGCACCTCCTCAGAGCCCCCACTTCGAAGGGATGCAGGCAGGCTGCACCCCGGGCAACCCTCTCCTCCGGCCCCCCACCCCCGTCCCCAGCGAGGGCAGGACCGCGCTGACGCCCAGAGTACCGTGCATATAGCGAGTTCACGAGAAATGTTTGTTGGGCGAGTGAGAACCAGTTCTGGGGTTTGGGCGCCCCACCTTCTGCTTGCCCGCTGTTGGAGTGTCTCCGGGCCTTCCCGCCTCGCCGCCGGGACAGGTGGTCCAGGTCTTCGGTGCTCCTCTTCCCGGCCGCCCTGGGCTGGCAGCTCCCTGTCGGCTTGCTGGCCCTTCCTGTCGCCAGCCCCGTGAAGCCTTCTTAGCCTCCAGCCCTTGCTCGCCCTGTCCGTGGAGCCCTGTTGGCTCCAGGGGAACAGGGGCATCATGTCCCTGGGATGGGCCCTGGTAGTACTGGCCCGGGGCAGAAGCAGGGGGTCAGTTGAGGGACAGTGTGGGGACATGGAGGCCTCTGTTCTTCTCCTTGGCATTGACTTTGGGTGCGGATGCCTGATGCCACCAAGGGGCTGGGGCTGTGGTGGGGTGGGCAGTGGGTAGGCACAGGTGGTCCAGACACACACCTGCTGTGTGGCCTACGGCCGCCGTTCTGTCTCCCCGAGGTGAAGCCTGTCAGTGCAGCTCCGCTGATGGCTGTGGTGACCGGAGCGGAGCCAGGGCTGGTGGGAGGTGGTGGTGGGCACGGGCTGGGGAACCAAGGCAGCGTTCCTTCAGGGGCTGTGGGACGTGGGGCTGGGCCGTGCATGCCACCGGCGGGGAGGGGGCATCTGCAGCCATCCTTGGCCCGGAGAGACATGGTGGCCGGACAGACCAAAGGCAGGTCACCCGGCCCCCCTGGAAGATTAACCGGGCCTAGCACCCACCTAGCTGGTCCGGGGGTCCTGTGGCAGGGCTGGCTAGGCCTCACTGGGCCTCTCTGGCCCGTCCCTTGCATCCTGTCTTGGCTGGACTGAAGGGTCTGACAGACATTGTGATCTTGAGCTGGGAGGGTCCCCGAGACTTGCACCAGGTGCCACCTACCCCGAGGGCGGCAGAGACACAGCAGGTGTTGGCAGGCCTGGGGTGGGGGGGGGGCAGGCCTGCTCTGGAGTGCGTCCTGGGTGGGTGGCCGGCCCCGGGTGGCCAGATTGCAGGCAGGCCCGGGCTTGCCTCCTGGGGGTGCTGCCTCCCGATGGCCTCCCAGGCAGCCCGACCATCCCCTTGAAACAAAGGCCCCTGCCACTCCTCTAGGAGAGCTCAAACCCACTCGCCCAGCTCCCCTTGGACCAGCATGTGGGCCTCTGCCTGTGAAGCCCCTCTGCTTGGAATGCCCTTCCCTCACTTCTGTGGGGCCTGGTACAGCGTCACCTCTTCCAGGAAGTCCTCCCTCTTCTGCAGCCCCGGCTGCATGTTCTGTGTCTCTGGTGCTCAGGTCCATGTCCACTTCAAGGCCTGGACAGAGCCCTAAGGACAGGGCCTGCGGCTCTGCAGTGCCTTAGGGCTGACCCAATGGCTGAAGGCAGATGGGCTAAGGACGCTGGCGAGGGGCAGCCACAGGGCAGGGCTCCAGGGCCCTGGGTCCAGCCGCACTGGCAGAGACCCCTTGGGGAGGAGGCAGTGGCCGCTGTCCATGTCCACTCTAGCCCCAAGGATGGGAGCCCGCCTTGCCTAGTGGTATCCAGCTGGCAGGATTCTGGGCCCCTCATACACCCTGCCTGTTGGAACCCCACGAATGCCCCTTCTGGCTCCCCCAGTGGGCCTGGTCCAGCCGCTGCCTTGCACTGCCTCCTTCATTCACTGATTGCTGCCTGGAGCCCTGCGAGCCCGTCGGGGGGTGGTGCCCAGGCTTGGGAGCAGGATGATGGATGCAAGCGACAGAACAGCAGGGTGACAGGATGCACGAGAGACAGCCTGGGACAGAAGCCGGGCTGCGTCCAGTCACCATCACCACATCACCATGTCCGGCAGGGGGGTCCCCCTGCCTAGCTGGGGCGCTCCTGCCCCAGCTGCTCCCGGTGCTGGTGTCCTCAGGAGGCCGGCCTGCCTCTCCCGCCTTCCTGTCTGCCCTGTCCATTGGCCTGAGGGAGCTTCGACACTGAAAACCTGATCTCTGCTCACCCCCACCCACACCCCATACTGCTCCTCCCCCATGCCCCTCTCGGTCCTGCCTACACTTGGTGACAGTGTACGTCTCTGCAGCTCCTTGAGCTCAGCCTGTGCCAGGTGGCAGCTGCCTTTCCACCATGTGCTCTGGTTTTCGGCCCCACCCCTGGAGAACATCAGGCTGGCTTTGACCTCCCTCCCCAACCCGCTGCAGCTCCACGCTCTTGATGGGCCCAGGCCTTGAGGGGGCCGCCCGGGCAGGGACCGGTGCAGGGGGTCTGTCTGGCCTGCCCAGCTTCCCAGGGCACTTGCACACATGCCGGCCGCCCTCTGGCTCCCCCTGACCCCTGACCGCTGGCCTTCTCTTTCAGAATGGCACTCAGAAGTCATGGGACTTCATGAAGACACATGACAGGTGAGAGCCCAGCCTGGCCTGGCTGCTGGGGAAGCCCCAGGCTGATGCCCACTGGGACACTGGGGCCCAGGGGCAGGGAGCCGCCCCCTGTCTCTGCCTTGCTGCACCCCTCATGTTCTCTGGGTGTGCCCTCTTGCTCCTGGCTCGGGCCGCCTGGATCGTAGTGGCCCGCAGGCCCTCTTGGACCTGGAAGAGGCCATCTGGGTGCCCTCGTCCTGCCCTGAGCATCAGGGGTGTGGGCTAGACGGCAGTGAGGCGCGAGGAGTGTGGCTGGTAGGCAGCCAGCCAGCAGGGACCACATGTCCCGTCAGTCAGCCGGCCTCAGCTGCTGCCACCCCCAACCTGCCCAGCTGCCCAGCATGTCCTTCCCCACCCCCGTGCCCCCGTTCTGCCAGTCGGAATACAGTAGGCCTGCGTCCTGGCATGCTCTGGCCCTGCCTGGGCCTCAGTCTCCCCATCTGAGTAAGGGACCAGTTTTCCCAGACTGCTGGGGAGAGGAGATGGGCTGAGCATGCTGGGAGCCAGGGGGCTGGGAGCCAGGGGCCCGGGGGAGGTGAGGTGAGGAATTGCTTCTGTGCTGAGCTCTATCCACCCCCCTACAGTGTGGCCATTCTCATGTTCAACTCTTCCCAGCAGAGTCTGGTGTTGGTGAAGCAGTTCCGGCCAGGTGAGGTCTGTGGGCATGGGCTGTGGGGCGAGGGGAGAGGCCCCTGGGGCCCTAGGGTCAGAATGTCAACGTGGGGTGGGGGCTCCAGTGGGAACCAAAGCCCAGTGAGGGCGTCTGGCATCCACTACATGGCTGTGACCGTGGTCCGCCCTTCCCCAACCAGCCGTGTACGTGGGCGAGGTGGAACGCCATTTCCCAGGGTCCCTGGCAGCTGTAGACCAGGATGGACCCCAGGAGCTGCAGGTGGCACTGCCTGGCTTGGCAGGGGTGACATACGAGCTGTGTGCGGGCCTTGTGGACCAGCCCGGGCTCTTGCTGGAGGAAGTGGCCTGCACGGAAGCTTGGGAGGAGTGTGGCTACCGCCTGGCTCCCTCCGACCTGCGCCGGGTCGCCACCTATAAGTGAGTGGGGTTGGGCCACAGGCCTGCAAAGCTGGGGAGGGGCATCTTGTCAGCACCACCTGGGGGATGGGACAGGCTGGGAGGCAGTGAGCGCCCCGTCCCCAGGGGCGTGCAAGCAGGGCAGTTCCTCCTTGTTTTTCAACATGGTGTCGGGGGAAGGTTGGGCAGAACCACCTCAGATTGTGCTCCAGGCCGGAACCCAGGGCTCTTGGGGGCAGTTCTGGAGCATGCGAGCCCCCACCCTTCGGCCCCTAGCTGTGTGGGGCTGTGTGGGGCCGGCTCTGGGCCCAGCTGCTGCTGGCAGATGCCTCTACTTCCTGTGGGATTAAGCACTGGGCGCCGGGGGTGGGGGTGAGTCACAGATCTGCTGTCACACGGCGGCTCAGGAATGAAGCTGGGGGGCAGGGGCTCCTGCGTGGCTGGGGAGGGGAAGGGGTGTGGCCTGGAGCCTAGACTTCAGGGCCTGCCCCCACCGAAGCTGGGTGTCCCCCACCACCTTCCCCATGCGGCTGTCCTTCTGGGATGGGACGGGACGCTGGGGTGACGCCCCTGCATCCCCTGCCCCAGCGGTGCTGTCATGGGTCCCTGAGCCTGGTGAAGTGTGGGGGCAGGAGGACACCCTCCACCACAACACTGAGCATGGACCCCGACAGCCTTCTCTAGAGGGGAGGGGGCTGGTGGGGAGCTCTGCTTCGCAGCCCAGTGCAGGGGCCACTCAGCGTTGGGCCCAGGTCCTCTGCCTCAGCAGCCCAAGGGCTTTGTCAGGGTGTCTCCCTGGCCTGGGGGCTGGGGGGCTGGAGCTGACCTCCAGGCCGAGGAAGGAGAGGAGCCTGGGCTTGGAGCCCCCACGTTCAACATAGGTGTCAAGTGGTTGAGCATCTTTTTTTTTTTTTTTAAAGATTTTATTTATTTGAGAAAGAGAATGAGAGAGAGCACATGAGAGCAGGGAGGGTCAGAGGGAGAAGCAGACTCCCCACTGAGCAGGGAGCCCGATGCGGGACTCGGTCCAGGGACTCCAGGATCATGACCTGAGCCAAAGGCAGTCGCCCAACCGACTGAGCCACCCAGGCGCCCCATGATTTTATTTATTTAAGAGAGAGCATGAGAGGGGGGAGGGTCAGAGGGAGAAGCAGACTCCCCGCCGAGCAGGGAGCCCGATGCGGGACTCGGTCCCGGGACTCCAGGATCATGACCCCAGCTGAAGACAGTCGCTTAACCAACTGAGCCACCCAGGCACCCGCATGCTTCCATTTATTTATTTATTTATTTTAAAGATTTTATTTATTTATTTGAGAAAGAGAGAATGAGAGAGAGCACATGAGAGCGGGGAGGGTCAGAGGGAGAAGCAGACTCCCCGCCGAGCAGGGAGCCCGATGCGGGACTCGGTCCAGGGACTCCAGGATCATGACCTGAGCCGAAGGCAGTCGCTCAACCGACTGAGCCACCCAGGCGCCCGTGGTTGAGCATCTTGGTCTGAGGGGCAGGCCTGCTGTCTGCAGGTGTCCTTGGTGCTGGGGGCCAGGAGCATCTGAGGGTCCTGATCTGGGGCCGGGGTTGAGCCAGCAGGAGGCACCCTGGCAGGGCGGGGGACCCTGGATGAGGTGAGCCTGGGCGGAGTCCTGGCAGAGGGGTACACCGCCTCCCTTGCTCTGGGGCACGTGGATGAACAACCCCCGCCGCGGCGGTTCCACGAGCAGGGCGTCAGGGCTATAGCCTGATCCCGAGGGTGCTGGGGAGCCCGGGAGGGCTCTGGGCAGCAAGCAGCTTGTGAAGACTTGCATTTTGCAGACGAGGTGTGGCTGTGGGGAGGCAGGACTGAAGGGGCTGGAGTAGAGGTCAGGGCAGCTGTGCCTGGGGGTCTGCTGGGAGCTGGACAGACAGCGAGAGCCAGGCCACTCACCTGCCGGTCATAGGTGACAAGGCCCAGGCATTCCTCTGCGATCGCCCAGCAGACGATGGGGCTGCACGTAGTCTTCTTGCTCCGGGTCGGAGGCTGTGCCCGTCTCCTTCACGCGCCGGCGGAAACTGGGCCTGGAAGCCCCTCAGACTGGCGCTTCCATCAAAGGCGCAGGCCGTGGCCCCCGCCGGAAACAGGCTGTCAGGAGGGACTGTGGCAGATAAGCGGCTGGGGGTGGAGGAAGCAGCTGGGTGAGGCCCGTCTGGATGGGGCTCCCCTCCTGGGGAGTGGGGCACGGAAGCCCCCCTGTGTGCTGGGCCGCTTGCAAGAGCAGCCTCCACCCTGCAGGTCTCTGGCTGGCCTCAGACACCCTCTGGTCCTCCTCTTCCCCTGCACACTTGTGCTTGACTCTCCCCTCCAGTCCCGGGATGCAGACGGGCCTGCCCCTGCCCTGTCCTCACAGACGTCCCATCCCGGCTGCCCACGCCGGCCTTCCACTGCTGCCACTCTGGGCCACGGCACTGCCACTGGGTGCCTGTCCCCTTCCTGGTGGCCACCAGCCACCGAGGGAGGGGACTCCCTCTCACCCCTCCACGCCCCGGCTGCCTCAGCACAAGCCCTCCCCAACCTGGAAGTGGCGTCCCGGCGGGGCTGGCATTGGGGGCTGTCACAGGCCGGGCCACACGGTTGCCAGGTGGGTCCTTGCTTCCGGCCAGCCTGGAGCCCTGGGTGCAGGCCACGGTCTGTGCTGGGAAGGGAGGCCCTGGCTGAGGGGCTCCCGTGTGCAGAGGGGCCGCGACCTGCACGAGGGTGTTGCAGACCCACACCGCAGAGATCTAACGGCTTTAGTCAACCCCCCTTTACAACCTCACAGTAGCTGTGGGTCTGCAGTCTGCTTCCTGGGAACAGGCCAGTGCTCATGGGCTGGCCATGCTACAGTCAGGGCATCGGCCGGGGCCATGGGCTCATCTGGGTCTCAGGGTCCCCTTTCCAGCTCACATGGTTGTGGCAGAATCTAGCTCCCTGTGGCTGTGTGGCTGAGGGCCCCGTTTCCTGGCTGGCTGTTGGCGGGGGACCACCATCCACTCCCTGAGGCCACCGGCAGGCCTGGACCACGTGGCCCCCACCCATGGCAGCTTGCTTCATCTACAAGGCTCGCAGGATGGTGCCTCTCTGATTTCCTCCATCTCTGTCGTCTAAGCCTTCACCAAAGAGCTCACCTAATTAGGTCAGGCCCACCAAGATAATCTCTCAGTGAACTGGAAGTCAACTGATTAAAGCCCTCAGTTACACGCGCAGAATTCTTCCACCTTTGCCACGTGACATAAGAATCACAGAAGCAATAGCCAGCATGTTGCCAGGTTTCTGCCACACCTGAGGGTGGTGGGAATCTGGTGGGGGACGCAGGGTGGTGTATCCCAGAGTCCTGCCTGCCAGACGGGTCTCCCTGGCAGGAGTGGCTAGAAGGAGGGCTGGAAGGGGCAGGGGTGGCCCGTGAGGCCTGCGTGGGTGGCTCAGGAGATGCTGTCTCAACCCGTAGGTCTGGTGTGGGACTCACTGGCTCCAGCCAGACTATGTTCTACGCAGAAGTGACAGATGCCCAGCGGGGCGGCCCGGGAGGGGGCCTGGCAGAGGAGGGCGAGCTCATTGAGGTGGTGCACCTGCCCCTGGATGGTGCCCAGGCCTTCGCGGATGACCCGGATGTCCCCAAGACCCTCGGTGTCATCTTTGGCATCTCATGGTTCTTCAGCTGTGTGGCCCCTGGCCTGGGTCCCCAGTGAGACTCCAGGGGCTCAAGATCAAGGCTGGTTCTGGCCACTCGCCCTACAGATCAAATAAAGTCTCGTGTGGCTCCAGCCTGTGTCCACTGGTTCCGAGCTGTGACCAGGGGTGGGCTGGGGGAGGTGGAGGGACAGTGGATCTTTCCCAGATCGGCCCTGGGGGAGGGTGGGCTCTCCATGAGAGCCTCTCAGCTCCACTGGGAAGCCTCTGGCTGCAGGCAGGGAAGGGACGGCTGTGGGCAGCTGGTGGTGGGCAGAGGACTAAGGTCAGGCCTTAGGTGGGGGCCTGGGGAGAGACAGGGAGGATGGTGCCAGGCCAGGCCACCTCCCAGGGCAGGGGAGGTGGGGATGGGGGCTCGGCCGGGCAAGCACTCGAGGAGGACTGCGTGGTGGGCCACAGGGTGGCCGTATGGCCATGGTAGTGGCAGCTGAGCCAGCCCTCAGGAGGCGGGGGTGGGGATGGAAGTGCAGGCTGTGCATTCCGGAGGGCACATGCTCCCAGCTCCGGGGCTGAACTAGAGCCCCTCTCCGGGAGCCCGAAGCCAGAGCTGCTCTGGATCTGGGTCTCGTGCCCCCAGTAGCCCCTGCATCCCCTGGGCGTTGGGAGTTTGTGCCAGCCTGCGTGTGGGCCTGCAAGCCCAGAAGGACCCCTGCCCTGCACACTCGCCTGCGTCTGTGGCCCTTAAACACTTGGGGTCACAGGAGGGCCCGGTGCCCACTCAGCTACACACCCAGTAAGGCCTCCACAGGTAATGGGTGGACTGGAGCCCATTGTGGAGAGTATGCCGCAGTCTCGGGCCTTTGCAGGATGGGGGCCTGGCCTGAGGGCTGGGGAAGCTCCTGGAGGGAGGGCCAGCCTGACCCTTCCCCTGAGCCCTCCAGGTGCTCCGGCTAGCCCCATGGGCCATGCTGTGGGTGATGGGTTTTGGGCGGTTTGGAGAGGGCAAGGTGTCCAGGGGCTGTTGCCGTCACAGGCAGGGGGGGACTGGAGTGGCCAGGAGCTGTGCTGCAAACCTCACTTAGTGCCCTGAGCCGCCATGTCCCCTGGGACTGGGCCTCAGGCCGTCATGGTGGAAGATGCTGAGCAAGACCATGCCTTTGGCTCTCACTGAGACCCCGTTGTCAGGTGGGGGCGCCTCAGTTGGGCTGAGGTCCACCTGCCCCCCTGTAATCCCCCTGCCCTGGCCCTAGGCTGACCCCATGCAGGCAGGTGTTTTTTTCTGAGCATGCATGGAGGGTCCGTCCCTCCTGCTGGCCTGGGGAGTGCTTGGGGGGCTCAGCCCAGTTGGGACCGGCACAGTGCAGACAGCCCCTGGCCTGGTGACGGAGGCTGCCCCGTGGAGGCCATGCCCAAGGGGCCCGCTCAAGCAGCACCACCTGTATGCAAATGCTGGCTGCACCCAGGTGGGGCCTCCTGCGAGCCCCGCCAGTGAGGGACCTGCTGCCGAGGAGGGGCCCTCAGGCATGGGGTGTGTGCCCAAGGGGCTGGCAGGGCTGGGCTGCAGTGGGGTCCTGGGCAGCCCCGCTCCACCCTGTCCGGAGGAGCCCAGCGGGGCTGCAGTGCATCTGGAGAACAGCTCACTGCCCAGCCTAGAACCACCCCACCCTGGCTCCCTCCCTTGCGGCCTGCCTGGTGCCCACCTCTAGCACTCCACTGTCCTTGGCGGGCCTGCAGGCATTGCCCACCGCCTCAGATCGGTCTCTGGCAGGAATGGGTGGCGCCGGCAGCTCCCTGTGCTGTGGGGAGCAAGCTGGAGGCTCCGAACTGGCAGGGTGGGGGGTGAGGGACAGAGCCCCTGGATGTGGGTGCAGCCCAGCCTCCTCAGGCTGCTCTGCGGCCTGACCGGACAGGTCAGCAGGCACTGCTGCTGGGCCTAATGGAGCTGGCATCGATTTCCCGGCACTGGGGGCTTGGTGGGGGGGGGGGGGGGGGCTGTAACCGGAAACTCCCCTCCCTGCTGCTATATTTGGCAGCACAGAACGCGGGCGGAAGCGCAGCTCACTCCTGAGCCAAGCCGGCTCTGTCCGAACTCCGGGCAGCCTGCCCCCCTGGTCCTGAAGGCCCGCTGCCAGCGTGGGGGCCTCCACCCCACGTACGCCTTGGGCACAAGCGGCGCACCCACCTCGGAACATGCCTGAGAACCCCTCTTACTGGGGAGCTCAGGGAGGGAGCCCCCAGGCTAGGGGGTAGGTGGAGCTGGGTGGGAGACACATATTATGACCCAGTGGGTCCCAGAGCAGGGACAGGGTCTTCCTGGAAGAGGCAGGGCGGCCTGGCCCGAAGCAGGAGCCCTGGCCCCATCAGATCCCCAGCCCTCTGGCCCAAGGGCTGCAGAAATCCCTATGGGGGGACCCCAAAGGGGAGGACTTGCCCATCTCCCCGCAGCCCCCAAGGCCTACCCCTTGCCTGAAGTGGCCACCTTCCTGACTTGACCCTTTCCTGGGTATTCAGTCTGGGCTGTGGCTCCTAGGGAACAGGAGGGAAAGGGGACAGTGAGTGGGAGGGGGCTTCCATGCCCTGCTGGGTGGCCCCCTGGGAGCCAGCCCCCCACAGGCATCCTGGGTCTGCTGGCCCCCTGGTACTGCCCTGATTCTCACCCAGCTGCTCTGGGCCGGGAGGACCCCCGTCCTGCTCCCACGAGGTCTGGGGGGAGGCAGATGAGGCCAAGCCATTGTCTCCCTAGCTTTGCAGGGCAGGTGGGGGCTCTCTGCATCCCTGAAGCAGGGCTGGCCCTCAGGAAGGGCCCTGGGGAGGCTGCATCCTTGGATAGGCTGAGCCTGAATCTCGAGATGGAGTGAGCATCCCTCACGGGTGCCTCCAAGCTGAGACAGCTCTGGGCGGGGAGAGAGCCATTGCTGAAACGCAGCAGCTTCTGGAGCTGGCCGCGCAGCAAGTCTCTGGGCTGTCCTTCCCTCCCAAGCTGTGGCCACGGGCAGGAAGCTGCAGAGGTGGCTGAGGGAGGGGCACAGCGGGGGGTTGTTCTCTGGATCCCGCCTCTCACTTTGCCAGGAATTCCCCCTGCTCGGTCCCTCCGCTGCCAGGCCCTGGCCCAGTCACTGTCCTTCTCACTTGCACTGTGGCCCTGCCCTCGCCCCCTGCTGCCCCTGCCCTGCAGCCAGGGATCTCTGTGAGAATGTAAGTCACCACCGGGCAGCACAACCCGGCTAGCTGCTCTCCGTGCTTCCCTTGGTCTTAGCATGAAGACCAGTGGAGAGGCCCAGTGCAGCCCGGCACCCACTACCACCAGAAGCCTCACCTAGGCCCCTCACCCGCTCGGCCTCTGCCACTGTGTCCTTCTCACAGGCCTTCATGGGGGTCAGGCTTCCTCACCCCGGGGCCTTTGCATGTGCCATTCCCAGCTCCTCACCCGGCTGACCCTCGCCTGCCTTTGGGTCTTAGCAGGCCCCCTGTACAGTTTGCCCTGTTGGCCTCACTGTTACAGTTTGTCATTCTATCTCTGTTCACCCCTAGACCAGGGCCCCCCCCCCAGGGGTTCACCACTTGGCTGAATGCTGGGCAGAGGCACCCAGGGCTTCCCTGGATAGTGGGGCGGTGGGCATGGACCAGGATGGAGCCCTGATCCCCTGGAGCTGTGCATGTGTGTGTGTGTGTGTGGGGGGGTCTCCTCACTTGTCTTGGGGTCTGCAGTACATGGGTGCCTGCTTCTGGGCCAGGGCAGAGAGAAGGAAGCATCCCCACAGTGACCCCCCCCTTCCCGGCCAGCAGTAACTGGAAGGCTCTGAACACAGCTTGCATTCCCTTATTTGGTGGGGGTCGCTGCGTGTGGCAGGCCTGGCTTGTGTCCTGCCGCCTCATCCCCGCAGACAGAGGGGCTCAGGTAGGGAGGGATGGGCCCGCGAAGCAGAGCCAGGCCCACCCCTTCAGGGCCTTCCAGCTGCCCCCAATGCCCGGATCCTGGAGGGGCTGCTTAGCGGCAGCGCCGATACACCCCATGTTGGGGTGGTATTCTCTGACCTCGGGGCCCCTTGGGCAGCTTGCCGCACACCCTAGTGAGAGAGGGCGCGGCGCTTGCGCTCCCGAGCCCCTTCTGCCAGGCCCTCCGCCCCCGCGCTTGGCCCCCTTCAAAGCCGCTTCTCCCAGGAAGCCTTCCGCGCCCCACCCCGCCCCAGCCGGCGCCGGCCGCAGCAGCTACTCGATCCAGGCAGGGACTGCACTCCCAGCACCCAGCGCCCAGCGCCCAGCCAAGGGGCCCACGGCAGACTTGCGCGAGGAGCCAGAGGAGAGAAGATAGCCCAGTTATTGCGGGGTGGGGCCGGACCCCTGCGGACCTCGGGGTCCCTAGCTGCCCGGGCGACCGCCAGCCCTGGAAGGGGCCCTGCTTGCTGGAGGGGAGCTGATGTTTGCAGACAAGGAACCCTTGGGGTTGACCCCGGGTGGGGGGGCGTCGCGAGGTTACCCCGGCAGAGGGCAGCACGGTGATGACGGAGGAGCGGGACGTGGGGACCTGGTGACCAGGACAGCAGGAGGAGCCTCTCTGGGAAGCTCTCACCTCGTCCTCTTGAACGTGCACCACCGTCTCTATTCCCTGACCGTGTCCCCGCGTCCCCGCCCGAGCCCAGTCTCCGGCCTGGGTGTTCCGCAAGAGCGTGGCCTGCCGACCCCCGCGCCGGCGCGGACCCGGGCACCCAGCTTACACCGCGGAGCATCTGCTGCCTGGCGGCCCGACCCGCGACCGGTGCGGCGGCAGGGCAGGGGTGTCGGAGAGGAGCAGCGCCCCCTGCGGCCGGCGTGGAGGCGGTAGGGGCGGCGCGGCGGGGGACATTCCCCAAGGAAGGGTCCCAGGCCGCGCCCGCCCCGCGTGGGGGCAGAGCCCTGATTTGTGCTGGAGGCGGCTTCTCCCCTGGGACGGCGAGGAGCGCGGCGGCGGCGCACTGATGGGAGGGGACCTCGGCGGTGACCTCAGGGGCGCCCCACCCCCGGCTCCTGACACCCGGCGGGGCTCGGGCGAAGGGAGGCCGCTTGGCGGCGCCGGCCCCCGCACGCCGGCTTTGGCGGAGGCGTGACGGAACCCCGGCCGCCCCGGAGCCCGGCGAAGCGCGCGCCGGGCCTGGGCGCGGGCAGAAGCGCCCTCCGCCGCCTTTAAAGCCGGGCGCCCCCGGCCCCCCCCC
>NW_025409630.1:0-12710 GCF_002201575.2 Neomonachus schauinslandi
ACGCACCTGCGGACCGAGGTCCCTGAGGAGTGCCACTGAACCCACTGGGACTGGAATGTGTGCAGGTGACAGTGGAGGAGGGGTCTCACGGGCTTCTGCCACGCTAGGGACTTCCTGGACGCTGGTGGCACTGACCCTCTGGGTCATCTTTGGCCAGGGCCTTCCCTTCTTTGGGCCTCGATGGACCCATATTTACCAAGACAGGCTTGGGCTCAGGGATTTCAAAGAACTTTTGTCCCCTGCGTCCGGGACCCAGGAGCTACTGGCCAATCACAGAGTCTGAGTTAACAAGTGATTTTGCCTAAAGATGACATTTATTCAGGAGAGTGGAAGGTGACCAAAGACACCACTGCAGCTCAATGGCTGGCTGGGAACTGAGTGCCTGGCGTGGACCAGGCACAGGGAAGGTCCCCGTCAACGTCCTGGGCCCCAGGGCACTTGACATCTGATACTGGAAACAAGACAGGAGCCAAGGAAGACAAATCACGGGGAAGTCTCCCTGCTGGGGTTGTGGGCGGCTTCCTGGGGAGGCTGAGAAGGTGAAAGTAGGGTCCACCGGTGGAGTCAGGCAAGGGCTGGAGAAGGTGCTGAAGGCGTGTGTGTTGCCTATGTAGGGAGGGAGGCCGGGGGTGGGGAAAGACAGGCTGGGTGGAGGAAGGCCTGAGTGAGCCCCTCCCTGGGCTCCCGCTCCCCTCCTCTGGCCTTGCTCCCAGGCTGGGGGAGGGGACGGCTCCGCTCAGCACAGGCCCCTGTTCTCTCTCCCTGCAGGGGCTGCATAAAGCTGTGCTGACCATCGACGAGAAAGGGACAGAAGCTGCTGGGGCCACGTTTATGGAAGCCATCCCCATGTCGATGCCCCCGAGTATCGACTTCAACAGCCCCTTCCTCATCATCATCTATGATAGAAACACCAAGAGCCCCCTCTTCGTGGGAAAGGTGGTGAACCCCACCCAAAAGTAACTGCCTTTTGGGTTCAGCTCCCTCCCGAGATGACATTAAAGAGTGACCCGGCCCAGGCTCGAGTGTGACGTGTGAATCCTTCAGCCCCTCATCTCTCAGGTCTCCCTCTCCGTCCCCAGGAAGTGGGTGTG
Source organism: Neomonachus schauinslandi (assembly GCF_002201575.2). Lineage (NCBI taxonomy): Eukaryota > Metazoa > Chordata > Mammalia > Carnivora > Phocidae > Neomonachus > Neomonachus schauinslandi. The sequence goes on from NW_025409630.1 coordinate 1,092, forward strand.
ATGGTCACAGCATGTCCCCTGTAGGCACTGTCCTACCCTGTGTCCTACTTACACTGTCCAGGAGCTGTGCTAGGCCAGGAAGAAACACTGCCAGCAACACACCATTTAGCGGCTCTTCCCCAGTCACTATGGAAAAGTCTAGGCTCTCAGTCTCATCTGGGAATCGCCCAGGGGGATCGCAAGGGCTCAGATACCAGCCCGCAGCCCCCACCTCCACCAAGCATCCATCGCTGGCTAAGCCCCGCAGCCCTGGTGCTGATCGCGGTGCCCCCCATGAGAGCCCCCCCCCCCCCCCCCCCGCCGCAGGGCTGCCAGCACCAAACCCAAGGCTGCGCCCCCATCCCCCATGGCTCCCAGGGCCTTCAGCTCACACGGCGGCTTGGAGCTGCCACACTTCCAACAACAAAGAGAGACGACTCGGTCCCCTTCTCATCCCACCTTGTCACCTGAGCCAGGCTTGGGCTCCTACCGCTCAAAGGTCTTTCCTGCAAAAAGCTATGGTTGATTTTTCCTGGAAACTTTTTCAGTGGGGCTAGGCTGGGAACACATATTTTGTCCTTGTCTTCCATCTCTGTCCCAGGAACCTCAAACACATTACTCCCAGCAGCGAGCAGGTCTTCCGCATCCTCTTCTCTCCAGGTGGGTCTCTGGGTCTTGGTCTGTGTCACCTGCTCAGACTCATCCCAGTTTCCCAGAGCCCCAAGACACTTACCCTGTGTCCTCTTCTACCCAATCATGGGGCCAAGTTGTGGCTCTGGAAACTCATTCCAATGAGTCCTTGGTCATGGGAGAGGATCCAGGCCATCAACCCCACTAGCCCTCCTTGCCCTCCCTTGGCTAAGCTCTGACAGGGGACACTTTTCATCTGGCCTTGTTCCTGCCCCACGGCCCACCCTGTGGTCTTCACAGGGAAACCACAACTCCTACCACAGCTAGTGGCTATCCCAGGAGCAGCCCTTTCACTAAGGGCCATGTGGCTCTTTCTCATCCTCCAGAGTCCCACGGAAGGGTTATGGCACTCAGGAAGTCTGCCGGCCCCCCTGCCTGAGGGAGCCAGCTCCCAGGACTCACAGGAATGTGCTTGTCTGTGGGCAAGACTGCCCCATCCCATAAGAACCTAGTAACGCCCCCCTGAGTCACTCACGGGGGCTGACCGCACATCTACACAACTGCAGTGAGTCATGTGAAATTTACACCTTTTATGTCAGAAAGGCCACATGTGTGCAATTCCATGTAATTCAATATAATGGGTAAAAATTCAGCTATCTCCCAGATAAGTCTGATATCATCCTGATTTCTCCTCCTGGACACATCCAACCTCCCCAAATTCCATTAATGATACAACCAGTGTCAAACACCTGGGACGATGCCAGAGTGAGAGCAAGTCCAGACCCTGCAGCGTCCCAGCTGTGTGACTTTAGCGAAGTCACCAAACCTCTCTGGGCGTCAGCATCTTCATCACGGTTATAACAACGACTTTGAGTTGGTGTATGCTTCAAAGCAGGTACTCAAAACAGCATTTGAAGGAGAGCAGAGCTGGGTGCCAATGTAAGGGGTGACATTTGCGATATTCATGAGCTCCTCTGTAAGCCTGGAGCCCCTCAAGGGGCAATTCCGGCATTTACTCCTCACTCAGCACTGTGGAGCGGCGAGTGGAAGCTGCTCAGCTCTCATGCGCCCATTCTCCAGATGAAGAAACAGAGGCTCAGAAAGGCCGCTGGTCTTGCTCAAGGTCACGGAGCTCATAAGTGGCAGAGCTGGCTTCAGGAGCCCCACTTGTTCCTGCAAACCTCAGCACACCACCCACGCTCCCCCCAGACACCCACAAGCCAGATTCCTGCCTGAAGCATGAGCGATGCTGGGGCGCACAGCCTCATGCCGAAGACACCCGTGCGGGAAAACACCCTCTGCCCCAGAGGACAAGCAGCCGATTTGCAGGAGCCCTTCTCACCCGAGGCTGAAGAGCTCACAGCTTTCAGCAAGCAACCTGCACAACACTGCACACCCCCCAGTACTGGGGAGGGAAGGGGGCACATGCAAAGGCCAGCTGGGACTCCTGGAGCCCAGGGAAAAACCAAAAAGCTGGAAGACCTAAGGGCGCTCACCTAAGAAACCATCATTCCACTTCCAAGAATGGTCTGCAGGTACATTCATCTGGGCTGTGGTGGCAGAAACCCAATGCAAATGAGCTGAAAGTCCCCGGTGCGGAGGTCACAGGCTCTTGAGAACCCACAGGGTCCATGTGTGGGTGGGCAAAACATGCAAACAACCTTGTCGTAAGGAGGACAGGAGTGTGACACCAATCAGCCAGGGCAGCCAGAAGTCTCGGCTTTGCCTGTTCTTTCAAATGTAGTCACTGCCTAGTGTGACCCTCAAAACCAGTCCCTGAAGGGCCCAGGCTGCCATTCGTTATCCCCCATTGACAGATGGAGGTTAGAAGACCTGCCCAGCACGGGCCTAGAAATCAGGTGCCGCACTCAGGCCCGGGCTGCCCCGAGAGCGTGGGATGTCCCATCCATCTCAGATCTTACGGGCGAGTCCAACCTCCCGGTCCACGCGAGAGCCACCTGTCTGGCCTAAGACCAGCTGCAGTCCGGCCACTGAGGACTGGGGGCTGGCGTGCATGTTCCAGCAACTCTGGGGGAGGCGGGGCTGAGTCACAGGGGCCAGGCTAACGGCGGGACAGTCCCGCAGGGAAGGGCCTGGCCCGGGTGGGACTGAAGGCTGATTGCCAGGGACATTTGTTCTCAGAAGTCAGAGCTGCCTTTCCACGACCCAGTGCCCACTAAAAGTCACTTCCGAGCCATAAGACTCAGGACATATTTCAAGACTCCTGACCGTGGCAGAGTAAAGAAATCGCTTTGTTTGTTTATACACAATTGCCAACGTCTGCTGTTCTGTTCACCGTGCTCTCTGTGAAAGGCGCACCACGGCATTAAACTACTTCTGGCAGCTCTGATTTTTCATCATCACATCGCGTGCAGTTGGATTTGCTGAAACAAAGGGTGTGTGCCTCTTAAATGTTGATGGCTGTCTGTAAATTGCCCTCCCCTCAAAAAAGGTGATTCCAATTTACATTCCCACCATAAGAACAATCGTCTTCTTACGATCGTTGTCCATCCAGTAGATTACAACAGGCTCGTTTCAGGGAGGTCTCGATACTACGGACGAGCTCACTCACTTATACATGTAAGGGCCACTGAGGTTTCCTTCGCTGTGACATGGGTCCTTGTCCAGAGCCCCCGTCCATCCTCCTTCCCTCCACCACCACGGTCAGCCCAGGTGCGTCGGCCCCGCCCCATCACCACCTGCCTTCCTGCTTCCAGAAATCATGGGTCACATCCTGAAAGTGAATTGGACTGACTGTGCTGTGATGGATTTGGGCTCCCCACCAAGACAGCTGACAGCAAGTTGGCATCTTTCAGCACCAGGTTTCTAGCCAAAAGGTCTGGAGATGTCACGGAAGCCAGCTGGGAGAGGGAGGGCAGGGGGAGAGGTGCCGAGCACCTGCAGGGCACGCAGGCCCCGCTGTGAGACTGCTCCCCCCAGAGTGTTGCCCCCCCGCCCCCAGCTCGGGGCTGGTTCCCAGGCTGCACGTCCGGGGTGGGGGGCCCCACGGCTGTGCCCTGCGGCTGAGCGCTGGGCCGCCTGCCGCTCAGGGAGCTGAGTTGCGGCACCACCAGGGGCATGTTAAGGTCTGTGGGCTGCCGGGCCGCTCTGCAGAGCCCAGACTTGGGGCCACTTCCCACGGGACCCAGGCCCGGAGGGCAGCGAGTCTCCCGCAGCCCGCCTGGTCGCAGATGCCACGGAACCCTGCTTTTGGGTGGACCTGGAAAAAGTGTTTCTTGCTCCCGCGATCAGGATAAAAAGACCAGCAAACTGCAGCGCCAAGAGCGAACCAAATCTAAACTGCAGGTTCAGACTTTGGTTAATAGCATTGATATTGAGTCCTCGATTGTCACAAGTGTCCCACAGCTGTGCAAGATGTTACTATCAGGGGAACTGGGGTGCAAGGGGGGGAAGGTACCTGGGAACTCTCTGTACTTTCTTTTTTTTTTTTCAAGATTTTATTTATTTACAGAGGGAGACACAGCGAGAGAGGGAACACAAGCAGGGGGAGTGGGAGAGGGAGAAGAGGGCTTCCCGCAGAGCAGGGAGCCCGATGCGGGGCTGGATCCCAGGACCCCGGGATCATGACCCGAGCTGAAGGCAGACGCTTAACTACTGAGCCACTCAGGTGCCCCTCTCTGTACTTTCTGTGCAACTGTTAAAGTCTTCATTTATGTATTTTATTTATTTATTTATTTATTTATTTATTTATTTATTTATTTACTCTATTTGCTCTACCACGAACGAAGGCGCCCTGGGCGCTAGGGAAGCCACCACCCTTCTGTGAGCCTCGCTTTTCTCACCAGTAAAATGGGAGCACTAAGCTCCTTTGCGTCCTGATATTCTGCAAGATACTCACCACCTCAGGGCAGCCCAATGCTGTTCTTTCCCATGATAGTAGGCCCACTATCATGATGCACCTGGCAGGTGCCTGTTACCTCCTTTCTGTGCCCAGACAAATGGACTTTGGAGCCCAAAGGACACAGATTCCAGTGCCCAGTGTGAAGATTCCAAGGGCTGGGACCTTGGCAGTCACAAGTTGGGTGACATCAGGCGGCCGACGTTTCTCGGAGATCAACCATGTGTCAGGCACAATTCTAGGCTCTGGAGGTGTTGTAATTCACTTTCTCCTCTCGATAGCTCTGTGAGGACAGTATCAGGGCAAAACGAACTCTGGTCTTGCATGAACACGGGGCCCCCAGCAGCCCATCCTTCCAATGGCCCTTGTGCCCGTTGGTTCCGCTGGACTAGGCCACTTCAAAGAAGAACAGCAAGGCCCTCTGATGATATCAGGCACTCGCCGGCTGCACCCTGGAGGCTCCCAGGCTGATTTCCTGCAGCGGGGGTGGCTGTGGGCCCACAGGACTGGGTGTCCAAGCCCCCTGAAATTGCCCTATAAGTAGGGGAAGCCCCGTGAGCCAGTGTGGGACACGTGCCGTGCGCGTCCAGCCCGTCCAGCCTGTCTGGGAAATCTGTGCATTCTGCGGAGTCACTTTCCATCAGCCTCCTCCTGAGCTGACACTGGTCTGCGAAGCGGATCCCCTCTGCCAGGATTATAATCTGCACTTAACAGAGGAGAAAACCCAGGCCCGGACAGCTTGGGCTCCGATTTGCCGGGTCAGGATTGGCAGGCAGGCTGTTCTGCTCAGTGCCGCCGGTGGAGAGGATGGAATCACGCCATTCAAACGCTCCCAGCACATAGGAGGCCCACTATCATGATGCGTGCTGGTGACTGGGGCAGCTGGGGGGTTGCTTTCCCCTTCTCCCACCCACCCCAGGCTTAGAAAAGATCCTGTGGCCTTGGTGGTCATCCCCTGTGTCTCTCCCACCTGCAGGTGGCAGGGACAAGTCCCCTTGAAGGGCCCCTTCCATGTTCCCAACATGCTTCTCCAACACGCCTCAGGATCCTTCTCTCTTACCTGGTTCCTTTTCAACTCCAGCCAGAGCCAGAGTCCTTGCCCTTGCCCTATAGCTTCCATGCCCCTCACTTAACTATCTTACTGGAGAAAGCACATGCCCTTTTAGCTTTCCCCCAGAGTAGCCTGTTCCGCAGGTTGTTCCAAAGGATGGCACATGGACCCTCCCCCCGACTCCCTGGCCCCCCGCACTCCTTCTCAGTGGACCCCGGCCTCGGTCTTGTCGTTGGAACTCCTCCTCTGAAAGGTTGAGGTGTATTCATTAACTCCCCAGATAACCTTGCTATCTGGTCTGTCACCTCCTCCCCTTTCTTATCTGGGTTCATGGCCCCATCTCCCACTCGTTGGCCGCTTACTGGTTGTAAAAGCTTTCGTTTGTGAAACCCACCCCCCTCCTCCCCCAAAGAGTTGATCTCTCCGGTCCCTTCTGGCTGGGAGTTTTGATGGCTAACCTGGCTTCACTCACGTCTCCAACAATCTCATTTTAAAGAGGAAGCTCAGAGAGATGAAACATTTGTGTCCTGGGTCCACAGCTAGCGAGGGATCGAAGCGGGTTAGAACCCAGGTCTATCTGAAGCTCAAAAGTGTGCTTTTAACCGGCTCCTCCCCTCCACGTCACCCCTCTGCCACCGCAGGGACCAGCGTCTCCGAGGCCCCTGCCATCCGAGCGCAGGGCGGGGACTCGGATGCTGTCTGGGGAGCAGGTGAGCTGACTGTGGGGCCCACAGACAATATGGGGGCTGGCACTGGGACTCATCGTGGGGCCAGCTCAAGAAAGGCTTCTGGGGGCTGCAGCTGGGCATGAGTGTTTAGTGGGAACAACCCTGACAGAGGAAATTGTCATTAAGCTCCCAGTGGCAGAAGGACCATAGGGGCATCTGCATTCCCAAGGTGATAGGTGAGGAGATTTGCTGTGGTCTCCTGAAGGCCTGTCACACCAGGTCACGGCAGAATCCTGGCACCCCCCCCTAAGAAAGGGCCCCCACGCAAGAAGCATGAACACCCCCATCTAACTGGGTCCAGTGAATGCCGTGGCCCCAGTGAGCCAAGCCGGGACTCAGTGGACCCAGACCCGCTCTGAAATGAGAAAAGTCTGTCCAACTTGGGAAAATGAGGCCTTCCAAGTGGGCCATGTGTTCTGAACCCCTCCTCCCCCTGCACAAGGGCACTTTGACCCCAGGGGACACTGGGCAATGTCTGAAGAATTTCTGATTGTCTTACGTAGGAGTCACGAGATTGCTATTGGCATCGAGTTTTGTCTGGGATGCGTCTGAACATCCTACAATGCATAGGACAGCCCCTCCCGGCATGGAATCTTCCAGCCCAGAATGTCAATGGTACTGAGCTTGAGAGCCCTGACTCTCGGTGTGCTCAGCCCTCAGAAGCAGCCATGTTCCCGCTTCAGGGAGGGAAGTATCGGGTGAGCATTTCCGAGTACAGAGCACCGGACCAGAAGCTTGCAGACATGTCTCGGGCCAGTGGTGCTTGACCAGCCGTGTGGCCTTGAGAAAGTTCCGGAATGGCTCTCCAAGCCTCGAGTCGTTGAAACAAAAATTAATGCCTCTGCGTGCCCTGAGCTTAAGGGCCCATAGTGCTTTTGTCAGCCTCGTCCCCCAGACCCAGAACACTGTAGGGTCAGATCATAATCCACTCCGGGCTCAGATGCCCCTACTCTGAGGTCTGTAGCAGCTGCAAGGAAACGGAGGATGAAGTGTACGGAGTCAGGCAGGGTCTGGGCCACAGTCAGCCAGGATGGGTTTCTGGCTGTGTGTCACTGGGCAGAATCTTGCCCTCTCTGGGCAGCAGCTTCATGTCCATTAAATAAAAGGAGCTAGTGGAAATGTTCCCATTCCACATCCAGTCGTAGCTGAGCCTGATCTGGCCCGATTCCTGGTAGTCGTGCACCCATACATTATGCTTCCTGTGCCTCAGTTGCCCCTTATGGGAGACGGGCTGACACCTACGCCCAGGGCCACTGCAGGGGGTAGGGCAGCCGTCAAGAGCAGGGACTCCCACCCAGACGGCCCGGGTCTGTGATTCTGCTCCTGCTACTTTCCTGCTCTGTGGCCTTGGGCAGGTGGCTTCAACCTCTCTGGCCTTCGGTCTCCTCCTCTGTGAATGGGCAATGGCCCTGTGCCCTAGGTCACAGGTCATCAAAGAGGACAATGAGCTGAGACAGCCAAGTGCCTAGAATGGGGCTCGGCACGCGGTGAGCCCTGTAAAGTCTTTGCTACTGTCCTGTCCTTGCGTGATGAGGACGTAGGAGAGTGCTTGGCCCAGCACCGGCACAACTCTGGATGCTCCACCTGGGGTCAGTCAGTGGCCGGGGGACTTACCGTGTGGCCTGACTCGGGCGTGGTGCCCCTCCTCTCTCTCTTGCAGGACAATGCCATCCTCCATCACCTGGGGCCTCCTCCTGCTGACGGGTCTGTGCTATCATGTCCCTGGCTCCCCGCACACATCCAGGCAGGATTCCAAGCTCCATCAGCATGCCCCCCTCCCCAACATAGCCACCAAACTGGCCAACTTTGCCTTCAGCCTGTACCGTGAACTGGCCCATCAGTCCAACAACATCATCTTCTCCCCAGTGAATATTGTGATGGCCTTTACGAAGGTCTCCCTGGGGACCAAAGGGACACTCGCACCCAGATCCTGCAGGGCCTATATTTTAACTTCAAGGAGACACTTAAGGCCACTGTCCACAAAGGCTTACAGCATTTGCTCCACACCCTCAACCTGTCAGACAGCCAGTTCTAGCTGCACAGCAGAACGATACTATTTGATAAGAATCGGAAGCAAGTGCGTAAGTTTTTGGAGGCTGTCACGAAGCTGTCCCACTTCTCCATCAACTTCAGAGAAACCGAGGAGGCGGCACAAAAGATCAACCAGTATATAGAGAAGGAAACCCAAGGAAAAATTGTGGATTTGGTCCAAGATCTTGACAAGACACAACTCTTGTTCTGGTGAATTATATTTTCTTTCATGGTAGGCTTTACCACCAGTCTGAGCTGGTTCAAAAGGAAACACGCAAAAATATTCTTAAACACTCACTTTGTAAGCTTTCCTTGGCAGCGTGGGAAGGGTTATAGCAGGGCATCTCTGCAGCTGTTATTCACAGTATCCCACATACAACCACTGTCATACTTTCTGCGATCAACTAAAGTCAGGCGATGATGGGTGGGACAGTCAAATCATCATCTTCTCTGCAGGACTTTTCAGAGCCTTTAATGTCCTAGTGTGCCTTGTCGATCCCTACCAGGGAGGGAGGTAAAATAGACAGTTTTAGCAGAGTGTATGAAGGGACTGGGGTTTCTTGGAACACAATTTCTGATAACTCCAGTGCAGTGGGAGCAGGGACACCTTTGGAGTCAGAAGCACCAGGGTTGGAATCCTTCCCCTACCGATTATTAGCTGTTTGACTGTGGGCAGGTCATCATTCCACTTTGAGGTTTCTCCTCTGTAACGGGAACATAGTAATACCCTTGTTGTCAGGTTTCTGTGAGGACTGAACAAGTTAAAAGAACACGGGACCGCAGGCTCATGTAGCAGGTGCTCAACTGAACTTGAATCTCAACCTGGCCTCCTCCCTGAGGGATGGCAACGTGGGGGGCCTGTGGGCCGTAGAGGGCACTCTAAGGTAGCGGAACAGCCCATGGAGATGGCCTGGTGGGGGAGGTAAGAGTGAGGCCAGGGTGGCCTCCTTCACTGCACCGGCTCCTCATTCTGGAGGCAACAGTGCAATGGAGAGCCCTGGGCCAGAGTCAGCACGTCTTAGGTCCCAGCTCTGCTGTCCAATGGGAGAGTTGGGCGCAGGGGCCCCCGGGGCATACCCCCCCCCACTCTGACTTGCCCGGACAGGGCCGCTGTCTTGGCGTGGGGGTGGGGGGGTGGGGAGGAGCTGCCCAGGCATCTGCATTCTGCACGGTGATCCAAGGAAAGCTTTGGAGTGGGAGGGAGAGTGATTCCCTGAATGATAAGAACCGCCCGCTAACAAGGGGCAGGGAGACTCGGACAAGGAGGTGCCAAGTAGGGCTGATGTCAATCATTTTCATTTAGAATCTCCCAAGCCACCCTCAAATAAGTAAGCATGAAATACAAGTAAAAATCCTCACTCTGCACATCCAGCTTGGCATCCCTTAGCCTCCATAAGATAGACATTCTGGATCCTACTCAGGTCTTGCATTGTTCTCACAAAAGTCCTTTCAGTAGATTTCACAGCAGCCCCATTTTACAGCTGGTGAAACAGGTTCAAAGAGGAGGATCTCAGCGAGGAGGTGCAGGGCTTTTTTATCCCCCCCCGCATTATCCCAACCTTCCCCCACCTCTGACTGAGGCCCACCTTCCTTCTCTCCAGGCAAATGGGAGAAGCCCTTCCAGGAGGAGCATACCACAGTGGAGGACTTCCACGTGGATGAGCACACGACCGTCCAGGTGCCCATGATGAGCCGCCTGGGCATGTTCGACATCTATCACTGTGACAAGCTGTCCAGCTGGGTGCTGCTCATGGACTACGTGGGCAACGCCACTGCCATCTTCATCCTCCCCGACCAGGGCAAGATGCAGCAGCTGGAGGACATGCTGACCAAGGAACTCCTGGCCAAGTTCCTGGAAAACAGACACACCAGGTGATTCCCAAACCAGAGAACAGCCCGGACGCTGCCTCGTCGGGACCAGCCACCGGGAGGGAGGGTGGACCCACATCCCGTGGATCGCACAACTGCGCATGACCCGATGTCCCGGACACAGGCTCGTGTCACCCCCACTGCACCAGCCAGGCTCTGGGAGAGGGACAGTGCCCACGGGGAGGAGACCAAAGCCCTGTGTCCTTGGGGACTCCCCCCTCCCCGGACACTGCCCCTTCCCTGTGCCAGCACCCGGAGCAGGGTGAGCAACGCCAGCATGAGCCCTGGAGAACCGAGAAAGGAGACATGGGCTTCTGGAAAGGGGAACAGTGGATGTGGACTTAGAGGAGGGACAGTCAGGGCTAGAAGGGGAGAGCTCGCCTGGGGACCAGAAAAGCACAGGCCCAGGTGGGTTTGGGTTCCTCTGTCACTAGACCAATGCGATTTGGTGAGGTCCCCAAGTGAAGTGATATGTGAGCATGCAGCCCAGATTCGTGCATCACTCGGTAGTCATACGATGCCCAAGGCCTCAGGAACTAGTTTATCGGGTCCACTCCAAAATATGCATACTTTTATAAATGTATGCAGTAAGAATATAGAAAAATAATCGAATACATTAAAATTAGAATTAAGAAATAAAATTAATATCCAGAAGATGCTATAATACACATATACATACATAAATAAATATAAGAATAGAAAAGAGCATAAGGTTAAAATTAAAATAGCAGTTTTAAGACCTCTTCCCTGCCCCCTTCCCCCCCCCCCCGCCCCACGGACCTCACCCCTGTGTTCTCTGCACCAGAGGCTGAAGAAGGAGACAAGGTGGGGTAGAACCCAGAGCCGCTCATGGGAAGCCTCCGTGCCCATCAGCTCACTCTGGCAGACCCTTGATGCAGGCCCTGGAGAAGTTCCCATCTGGGGGGACCTGACCCTGCAGGGCAGTGTGCTAAGGGCTCCCCAGTGGAGTGCCCGGAGGGCTGCTCAGAGGAGGCAGGAGGCAGCCCCTGAGACTTTGCAGGACAAGCTCATCCCTGTGACTCTACATTCTTTGGCCCCGGGGGCTGCAGGAACGAGAAATAGAATAAACCCATGCACACCTCCAGTCCTCCTGTGGGAGGGAGAAACAGCCAGAAATGAGACACTCCATGTGTGAAACCCCCTTGTTTCCTGTCATGACAGGTCTGCCAGTTTACGTTTGCCCAAACTGTCCATCTCTGGAACCTACGATCTGAAAACCGTCCTGAGCAAAATGGGCATCACCAAGGTCTTCAGCAACGAGGCTGAGCTCTCGGGGATCACGGAGCAAGCGCCCCTGAAGCTGTCCAAGGTGAGTTGTCCCTGGCGTCCGTGGGTCAGAAGGTGTCACAGCGTGTACGGGACCACAGCTCAGAGGTGGTCTGGGGAAGGGACAAAGGGACATAGACGCACCTGCGGACCGAGGTCCCTGAGGAGTGCCACTGAACCCACTG
>NW_025409631.1:0-12710 GCF_002201575.2 Neomonachus schauinslandi
ACGCACCTGCGGACCGAGGTCCCTGAGGAGTGCCACTGAACCCACTGGGACTGGAATGTGTGCAGGTGACAGTGGAGGAGGGGTCTCACGGGCTTCTGCCACGCTAGGGACTTCCTGGACGCTGGTGGCACTGACCCTCTGGGTCATCTTTGGCCAGGGCCTTCCCTTCTTTGGGCCTCGATGGACCCATATTTACCAAGACAGGCTTGGGCTCAGGGATTTCAAAGAACTTTTGTCCCCTGCGTCCGGGACCCAGGAGCTACTGGCCAATCACAGAGTCTGAGTTAACAAGTGATTTTGCCTAAAGATGACATTTATTCAGGAGAGTGGAAGGTGACCAAAGACACCACTGCAGCTCAATGGCTGGCTGGGAACTGAGTGCCTGGCGTGGACCAGGCACAGGGAAGGTCCCCGTCAACGTCCTGGGCCCCAGGGCACTTGACATCTGATACTGGAAACAAGACAGGAGCCAAGGAAGACAAATCACGGGGAAGTCTCCCTGCTGGGGTTGTGGGCGGCTTCCTGGGGAGGCTGAGAAGGTGAAAGTAGGGTCCACCGGTGGAGTCAGGCAAGGGCTGGAGAAGGTGCTGAAGGCGTGTGTGTTGCCTATGTAGGGAGGGAGGCCGGGGGTGGGGAAAGACAGGCTGGGTGGAGGAAGGCCTGAGTGAGCCCCTCCCTGGGCTCCCGCTCCCCTCCTCTGGCCTTGCTCCCAGGCTGGGGGAGGGGACGGCTCCGCTCAGCACAGGCCCCTGTTCTCTCTCCCTGCAGGGGCTGCATAAAGCTGTGCTGACCATCGACGAGAAAGGGACAGAAGCTGCTGGGGCCACGTTTATGGAAGCCATCCCCATGTCGATGCCCCCGAGTATCGACTTCAACAGCCCCTTCCTCATCATCATCTATGATAGAAACACCAAGAGCCCCCTCTTCGTGGGAAAGGTGGTGAACCCCACCCAAAAGTAACTGCCTTTTGGGTTCAGCTCCCTCCCGAGATGACATTAAAGAGTGACCCGGCCCAGGCTCGAGTGTGACGTGTGAATCCTTCAGCCCCTCATCTCTCAGGTCTCCCTCTCCGTCCCCAGGAAGTGGGTGTGATGGTCACAGCATGTCCCCTGTAGGCACTGTCCTACCCTGTGTCCTACTTACACTGTCCAGGAGCTGTGCTAGGCCAGGAAGAAACACTGCCAGCAACACACCATTTAGCGGCTCTTCCCCAGTCACTATGGAAAAGTCTAGGCTCTCAGTCTCATCTGGGAATCGCCCAGGGGGATCGCAAGGGCTCAGATACCAGCCCGCAGCCCCCACCTCCACCAAGCATCCATCGCTGGCTAAGCCCCGCAGCCCTGGTGCTGATCGCGGTGCCCCCCATGAGAGCCCCCCCCCCCCCCCCCCCGCCGCAGGGCTGCCAGCACCAAACCCAAGGCTGCGCCCCCATCCCCCATGGCTCCCAGGGCCTTCAGCTCACACGGCGGCTTGGAGCTGCCACACTTCCAACAACAAAGAGAGACGACTCGGTCCCCTTCTCATCCCACCTTGTCACCTGAGCCAGGCTTGGGCTCCTACCGCTCAAAGGTCTTTCCTGCAAAAAGCTATGGTTGATTTTTCCTGGAAACTTTTTCAGTGGGGCTAGGCTGGGAACACATATTTTGTCCTTGTCTTCCATCTCTGTCCCAGGAACCTCAAACACATTACTCCCAGCAGCGAGCAGGTCTTCCGCATCCTCTTCTCTCCAGGTGGGTCTCTGGGTCTTGGTCTGTGTCACCTGCTCAGACTCATCCCAGTTTCCCAGAGCCCCAAGACACTTACCCTGTGTCCTCTTCTACCCAATCATGGGGCCAAGTTGTGGCTCTGGAAACTCATTCCAATGAGTCCTTGGTCATGGGAGAGGATCCAGGCCATCAACCCCACTAGCCCTCCTTGCCCTCCCTTGGCTAAGCTCTGACAGGGGACACTTTTCATCTGGCCTTGTTCCTGCCCCACGGCCCACCCTGTGGTCTTCACAGGGAAACCACAACTCCTACCACAGCTAGTGGCTATCCCAGGAGCAGCCCTTTCACTAAGGGCCATGTGGCTCTTTCTCATCCTCCAGAGTCCCACGGAAGGGTTATGGCACTCAGGAAGTCTGCCGGCCCCCCTGCCTGAGGGAGCCAGCTCCCAGGACTCACAGGAATGTGCTTGTCTGTGGGCAAGACTGCCCCATCCCATAAGAACCTAGTAACGCCCCCCTGAGTCACTCACGGGGGCTGACCGCACATCTACACAACTGCAGTGAGTCATGTGAAATTTACACCTTTTATGTCAGAAAGGCCACATGTGTGCAATTCCATGTAATTCAATATAATGGGTAAAAATTCAGCTATCTCCCAGATAAGTCTGATATCATCCTGATTTCTCCTCCTGGACACATCCAACCTCCCCAAATTCCATTAATGATACAACCAGTGTCAAACACCTGGGACGATGCCAGAGTGAGAGCAAGTCCAGACCCTGCAGCGTCCCAGCTGTGTGACTTTAGCGAAGTCACCAAACCTCTCTGGGCGTCAGCATCTTCATCACGGTTATAACAACGACTTTGAGTTGGTGTATGCTTCAAAGCAGGTACTCAAAACAGCATTTGAAGGAGAGCAGAGCTGGGTGCCAATGTAAGGGGTGACATTTGCGATATTCATGAGCTCCTCTGTAAGCCTGGAGCCCCTCAAGGGGCAATTCCGGCATTTACTCCTCACTCAGCACTGTGGAGCGGCGAGTGGAAGCTGCTCAGCTCTCATGCGCCCATTCTCCAGATGAAGAAACAGAGGCTCAGAAAGGCCGCTGGTCTTGCTCAAGGTCACGGAGCTCATAAGTGGCAGAGCTGGCTTCAGGAGCCCCACTTGTTCCTGCAAACCTCAGCACACCACCCACGCTCCCCCCAGACACCCACAAGCCAGATTCCTGCCTGAAGCATGAGCGATGCTGGGGCGCACAGCCTCATGCCGAAGACACCCGTGCGGGAAAACACCCTCTGCCCCAGAGGACAAGCAGCCGATTTGCAGGAGCCCTTCTCACCCGAGGCTGAAGAGCTCACAGCTTTCAGCAAGCAACCTGCACAACACTGCACACCCCCCAGTACTGGGGAGGGAAGGGGGCACATGCAAAGGCCAGCTGGGACTCCTGGAGCCCAGGGAAAAACCAAAAAGCTGGAAGACCTAAGGGCGCTCACCTAAGAAACCATCATTCCACTTCCAAGAATGGTCTGCAGGTACATTCATCTGGGCTGTGGTGGCAGAAACCCAATGCAAATGAGCTGAAAGTCCCCGGTGCGGAGGTCACAGGCTCTTGAGAACCCACAGGGTCCATGTGTGGGTGGGCAAAACATGCAAACAACCTTGTCGTAAGGAGGACAGGAGTGTGACACCAATCAGCCAGGGCAGCCAGAAGTCTCGGCTTTGCCTGTTCTTTCAAATGTAGTCACTGCCTAGTGTGACCCTCAAAACCAGTCCCTGAAGGGCCCAGGCTGCCATTCGTTATCCCCCATTGACAGATGGAGGTTAGAAGACCTGCCCAGCACGGGCCTAGAAATCAGGTGCCGCACTCAGGCCCGGGCTGCCCCGAGAGCGTGGGATGTCCCATCCATCTCAGATCTTACGGGCGAGTCCAACCTCCCGGTCCACGCGAGAGCCACCTGTCTGGCCTAAGACCAGCTGCAGTCCGGCCACTGAGGACTGGGGGCTGGCGTGCATGTTCCAGCAACTCTGGGGGAGGCGGGGCTGAGTCACAGGGGCCAGGCTAACGGCGGGACAGTCCCGCAGGGAAGGGCCTGGCCCGGGTGGGACTGAAGGCTGATTGCCAGGGACATTTGTTCTCAGAAGTCAGAGCTGCCTTTCCACGACCCAGTGCCCACTAAAAGTCACTTCCGAGCCATAAGACTCAGGACATATTTCAAGACTCCTGACCGTGGCAGAGTAAAGAAATCGCTTTGTTTGTTTATACACAATTGCCAACGTCTGCTGTTCTGTTCACCGTGCTCTCTGTGAAAGGCGCACCACGGCATTAAACTACTTCTGGCAGCTCTGATTTTTCATCATCACATCGCGTGCAGTTGGATTTGCTGAAACAAAGGGTGTGTGCCTCTTAAATGTTGATGGCTGTCTGTAAATTGCCCTCCCCTCAAAAAAGGTGATTCCAATTTACATTCCCACCATAAGAACAATCGTCTTCTTACGATCGTTGTCCATCCAGTAGATTACAACAGGCTCGTTTCAGGGAGGTCTCGATACTACGGACGAGCTCACTCACTTATACATGTAAGGGCCACTGAGGTTTCCTTCGCTGTGACATGGGTCCTTGTCCAGAGCCCCCGTCCATCCTCCTTCCCTCCACCACCACGGTCAGCCCAGGTGCGTCGGCCCCGCCCCATCACCACCTGCCTTCCTGCTTCCAGAAATCATGGGTCACATCCTGAAAGTGAATTGGACTGACTGTGCTGTGATGGATTTGGGCTCCCCACCAAGACAGCTGACAGCAAGTTGGCATCTTTCAGCACCAGGTTTCTAGCCAAAAGGTCTGGAGATGTCACGGAAGCCAGCTGGGAGAGGGAGGGCAGGGGGAGAGGTGCCGAGCACCTGCAGGGCACGCAGGCCCCGCTGTGAGACTGCTCCCCCCAGAGTGTTGCCCCCCCGCCCCCAGCTCGGGGCTGGTTCCCAGGCTGCACGTCCGGGGTGGGGGGCCCCACGGCTGTGCCCTGCGGCTGAGCGCTGGGCCGCCTGCCGCTCAGGGAGCTGAGTTGCGGCACCACCAGGGGCATGTTAAGGTCTGTGGGCTGCCGGGCCGCTCTGCAGAGCCCAGACTTGGGGCCACTTCCCACGGGACCCAGGCCCGGAGGGCAGCGAGTCTCCCGCAGCCCGCCTGGTCGCAGATGCCACGGAACCCTGCTTTTGGGTGGACCTGGAAAAAGTGTTTCTTGCTCCCGCGATCAGGATAAAAAGACCAGCAAACTGCAGCGCCAAGAGCGAACCAAATCTAAACTGCAGGTTCAGACTTTGGTTAATAGCATTGATATTGAGTCCTCGATTGTCACAAGTGTCCCACAGCTGTGCAAGATGTTACTATCAGGGGAACTGGGGTGCAAGGGGGGGAAGGTACCTGGGAACTCTCTGTACTTTCTTTTTTTTTTTTCAAGATTTTATTTATTTACAGAGGGAGACACAGCGAGAGAGGGAACACAAGCAGGGGGAGTGGGAGAGGGAGAAGAGGGCTTCCCGCAGAGCAGGGAGCCCGATGCGGGGCTGGATCCCAGGACCCCGGGATCATGACCCGAGCTGAAGGCAGACGCTTAACTACTGAGCCACTCAGGTGCCCCTCTCTGTACTTTCTGTGCAACTGTTAAAGTCTTCATTTATGTATTTTATTTATTTATTTATTTATTTATTTATTTATTTATTTATTTACTCTATTTGCTCTACCACGAACGAAGGCGCCCTGGGCGCTAGGGAAGCCACCACCCTTCTGTGAGCCTCGCTTTTCTCACCAGTAAAATGGGAGCACTAAGCTCCTTTGCGTCCTGATATTCTGCAAGATACTCACCACCTCAGGGCAGCCCAATGCTGTTCTTTCCCATGATAGTAGGCCCACTATCATGATGCACCTGGCAGGTGCCTGTTACCTCCTTTCTGTGCCCAGACAAATGGACTTTGGAGCCCAAAGGACACAGATTCCAGTGCCCAGTGTGAAGATTCCAAGGGCTGGGACCTTGGCAGTCACAAGTTGGGTGACATCAGGCGGCCGACGTTTCTCGGAGATCAACCATGTGTCAGGCACAATTCTAGGCTCTGGAGGTGTTGTAATTCACTTTCTCCTCTCGATAGCTCTGTGAGGACAGTATCAGGGCAAAACGAACTCTGGTCTTGCATGAACACGGGGCCCCCAGCAGCCCATCCTTCCAATGGCCCTTGTGCCCGTTGGTTCCGCTGGACTAGGCCACTTCAAAGAAGAACAGCAAGGCCCTCTGATGATATCAGGCACTCGCCGGCTGCACCCTGGAGGCTCCCAGGCTGATTTCCTGCAGCGGGGGTGGCTGTGGGCCCACAGGACTGGG
Source organism: Neomonachus schauinslandi (assembly GCF_002201575.2). Classification (NCBI taxonomy): domain Eukaryota; kingdom Metazoa; phylum Chordata; class Mammalia; order Carnivora; family Phocidae; genus Neomonachus; species Neomonachus schauinslandi. The sequence continues at coordinate 6,071 of NW_025409631.1, forward strand.
TGTCCAAGCCCCCTGAAATTGCCCTATAAGTAGGGGAAGCCCCGTGAGCCAGTGTGGGACACGTGCCGTGCGCGTCCAGCCCGTCCAGCCTGTCTGGGAAATCTGTGCATTCTGCGGAGTCACTTTCCATCAGCCTCCTCCTGAGCTGACACTGGTCTGCGAAGCGGATCCCCTCTGCCAGGATTATAATCTGCACTTAACAGAGGAGAAAACCCAGGCCCGGACAGCTTGGGCTCCGATTTGCCGGGTCAGGATTGGCAGGCAGGCTGTTCTGCTCAGTGCCGCCGGTGGAGAGGATGGAATCACGCCATTCAAACGCTCCCAGCACATAGGAGGCCCACTATCATGATGCGTGCTGGTGACTGGGGCAGCTGGGGGGTTGCTTTCCCCTTCTCCCACCCACCCCAGGCTTAGAAAAGATCCTGTGGCCTTGGTGGTCATCCCCTGTGTCTCTCCCACCTGCAGGTGGCAGGGACAAGTCCCCTTGAAGGGCCCCTTCCATGTTCCCAACATGCTTCTCCAACACGCCTCAGGATCCTTCTCTCTTACCTGGTTCCTTTTCAACTCCAGCCAGAGCCAGAGTCCTTGCCCTTGCCCTATAGCTTCCATGCCCCTCACTTAACTATCTTACTGGAGAAAGCACATGCCCTTTTAGCTTTCCCCCAGAGTAGCCTGTTCCGCAGGTTGTTCCAAAGGATGGCACATGGACCCTCCCCCCGACTCCCTGGCCCCCCGCACTCCTTCTCAGTGGACCCCGGCCTCGGTCTTGTCGTTGGAACTCCTCCTCTGAAAGGTTGAGGTGTATTCATTAACTCCCCAGATAACCTTGCTATCTGGTCTGTCACCTCCTCCCCTTTCTTATCTGGGTTCATGGCCCCATCTCCCACTCGTTGGCCGCTTACTGGTTGTAAAAGCTTTCGTTTGTGAAACCCACCCCCCTCCTCCCCCAAAGAGTTGATCTCTCCGGTCCCTTCTGGCTGGGAGTTTTGATGGCTAACCTGGCTTCACTCACGTCTCCAACAATCTCATTTTAAAGAGGAAGCTCAGAGAGATGAAACATTTGTGTCCTGGGTCCACAGCTAGCGAGGGATCGAAGCGGGTTAGAACCCAGGTCTATCTGAAGCTCAAAAGTGTGCTTTTAACCGGCTCCTCCCCTCCACGTCACCCCTCTGCCACCGCAGGGACCAGCGTCTCCGAGGCCCCTGCCATCCGAGCGCAGGGCGGGGACTCGGATGCTGTCTGGGGAGCAGGTGAGCTGACTGTGGGGCCCACAGACAATATGGGGGCTGGCACTGGGACTCATCGTGGGGCCAGCTCAAGAAAGGCTTCTGGGGGCTGCAGCTGGGCATGAGTGTTTAGTGGGAACAACCCTGACAGAGGAAATTGTCATTAAGCTCCCAGTGGCAGAAGGACCATAGGGGCATCTGCATTCCCAAGGTGATAGGTGAGGAGATTTGCTGTGGTCTCCTGAAGGCCTGTCACACCAGGTCACGGCAGAATCCTGGCACCCCCCCCTAAGAAAGGGCCCCCACGCAAGAAGCATGAACACCCCCATCTAACTGGGTCCAGTGAATGCCGTGGCCCCAGTGAGCCAAGCCGGGACTCAGTGGACCCAGACCCGCTCTGAAATGAGAAAAGTCTGTCCAACTTGGGAAAATGAGGCCTTCCAAGTGGGCCATGTGTTCTGAACCCCTCCTCCCCCTGCACAAGGGCACTTTGACCCCAGGGGACACTGGGCAATGTCTGAAGAATTTCTGATTGTCTTACGTAGGAGTCACGAGATTGCTATTGGCATCGAGTTTTGTCTGGGATGCGTCTGAACATCCTACAATGCATAGGACAGCCCCTCCCGGCATGGAATCTTCCAGCCCAGAATGTCAATGGTACTGAGCTTGAGAGCCCTGACTCTCGGTGTGCTCAGCCCTCAGAAGCAGCCATGTTCCCGCTTCAGGGAGGGAAGTATCGGGTGAGCATTTCCGAGTACAGAGCACCGGACCAGAAGCTTGCAGACATGTCTCGGGCCAGTGGTGCTTGACCAGCCGTGTGGCCTTGAGAAAGTTCCGGAATGGCTCTCCAAGCCTCGAGTCGTTGAAACAAAAATTAATGCCTCTGCGTGCCCTGAGCTTAAGGGCCCATAGTGCTTTTGTCAGCCTCGTCCCCCAGACCCAGAACACTGTAGGGTCAGATCATAATCCACTCCGGGCTCAGATGCCCCTACTCTGAGGTCTGTAGCAGCTGCAAGGAAACGGAGGATGAAGTGTACGGAGTCAGGCAGGGTCTGGGCCACAGTCAGCCAGGATGGGTTTCTGGCTGTGTGTCACTGGGCAGAATCTTGCCCTCTCTGGGCAGCAGCTTCATGTCCATTAAATAAAAGGAGCTAGTGGAAATGTTCCCATTCCACATCCAGTCGTAGCTGAGCCTGATCTGGCCCGATTCCTGGTAGTCGTGCACCCATACATTATGCTTCCTGTGCCTCAGTTGCCCCTTATGGGAGACGGGCTGACACCTACGCCCAGGGCCACTGCAGGGGGTAGGGCAGCCGTCAAGAGCAGGGACTCCCACCCAGACGGCCCGGGTCTGTGATTCTGCTCCTGCTACTTTCCTGCTCTGTGGCCTTGGGCAGGTGGCTTCAACCTCTCTGGCCTTCGGTCTCCTCCTCTGTGAATGGGCAATGGCCCTGTGCCCTAGGTCACAGGTCATCAAAGAGGACAATGAGCTGAGACAGCCAAGTGCCTAGAATGGGGCTCGGCACGCGGTGAGCCCTGTAAAGTCTTTGCTACTGTCCTGTCCTTGCGTGATGAGGACGTAGGAGAGTGCTTGGCCCAGCACCGGCACAACTCTGGATGCTCCACCTGGGGTCAGTCAGTGGCCGGGGGACTTACCGTGTGGCCTGACTCGGGCGTGGTGCCCCTCCTCTCTCTCTTGCAGGACAATGCCATCCTCCATCACCTGGGGCCTCCTCCTGCTGACGGGTCTGTGCTATCATGTCCCTGGCTCCCCGCACACATCCAGGCAGGATTCCAAGCTCCATCAGCATGCCCCCCTCCCCAACATAGCCACCAAACTGGCCAACTTTGCCTTCAGCCTGTACCGTGAACTGGCCCATCAGTCCAACAACATCATCTTCTCCCCAGTGAATATTGTGATGGCCTTTACGAAGGTCTCCCTGGGGACCAAAGGGACACTCGCACCCAGATCCTGCAGGGCCTATATTTTAACTTCAAGGAGACACTTAAGGCCACTGTCCACAAAGGCTTACAGCATTTGCTCCACACCCTCAACCTGTCAGACAGCCAGTTCTAGCTGCACAGCAGAACGATACTATTTGATAAGAATCGGAAGCAAGTGCGTAAGTTTTTGGAGGCTGTCACGAAGCTGTCCCACTTCTCCATCAACTTCAGAGAAACCGAGGAGGCGGCACAAAAGATCAACCAGTATATAGAGAAGGAAACCCAAGGAAAAATTGTGGATTTGGTCCAAGATCTTGACAAGACACAACTCTTGTTCTGGTGAATTATATTTTCTTTCATGGTAGGCTTTACCACCAGTCTGAGCTGGTTCAAAAGGAAACACGCAAAAATATTCTTAAACACTCACTTTGTAAGCTTTCCTTGGCAGCGTGGGAAGGGTTATAGCAGGGCATCTCTGCAGCTGTTATTCACAGTATCCCACATACAACCACTGTCATACTTTCTGCGATCAACTAAAGTCAGGCGATGATGGGTGGGACAGTCAAATCATCATCTTCTCTGCAGGACTTTTCAGAGCCTTTAATGTCCTAGTGTGCCTTGTCGATCCCTACCAGGGAGGGAGGTAAAATAGACAGTTTTAGCAGAGTGTATGAAGGGACTGGGGTTTCTTGGAACACAATTTCTGATAACTCCAGTGCAGTGGGAGCAGGGACACCTTTGGAGTCAGAAGCACCAGGGTTGGAATCCTTCCCCTACCGATTATTAGCTGTTTGACTGTGGGCAGGTCATCATTCCACTTTGAGGTTTCTCCTCTGTAACGGGAACATAGTAATACCCTTGTTGTCAGGTTTCTGTGAGGACTGAACAAGTTAAAAGAACACGGGACCGCAGGCTCATGTAGCAGGTGCTCAACTGAACTTGAATCTCAACCTGGCCTCCTCCCTGAGGGATGGCAACGTGGGGGGCCTGTGGGCCGTAGAGGGCACTCTAAGGTAGCGGAACAGCCCATGGAGATGGCCTGGTGGGGGAGGTAAGAGTGAGGCCAGGGTGGCCTCCTTCACTGCACCGGCTCCTCATTCTGGAGGCAACAGTGCAATGGAGAGCCCTGGGCCAGAGTCAGCACGTCTTAGGTCCCAGCTCTGCTGTCCAATGGGAGAGTTGGGCGCAGGGGCCCCCGGGGCATACCCCCCCCCACTCTGACTTGCCCGGACAGGGCCGCTGTCTTGGCGTGGGGGTGGGGGGGTGGGGAGGAGCTGCCCAGGCATCTGCATTCTGCACGGTGATCCAAGGAAAGCTTTGGAGTGGGAGGGAGAGTGATTCCCTGAATGATAAGAACCGCCCGCTAACAAGGGGCAGGGAGACTCGGACAAGGAGGTGCCAAGTAGGGCTGATGTCAATCATTTTCATTTAGAATCTCCCAAGCCACCCTCAAATAAGTAAGCATGAAATACAAGTAAAAATCCTCACTCTGCACATCCAGCTTGGCATCCCTTAGCCTCCATAAGATAGACATTCTGGATCCTACTCAGGTCTTGCATTGTTCTCACAAAAGTCCTTTCAGTAGATTTCACAGCAGCCCCATTTTACAGCTGGTGAAACAGGTTCAAAGAGGAGGATCTCAGCGAGGAGGTGCAGGGCTTTTTTATCCCCCCCCGCATTATCCCAACCTTCCCCCACCTCTGACTGAGGCCCACCTTCCTTCTCTCCAGGCAAATGGGAGAAGCCCTTCCAGGAGGAGCATACCACAGTGGAGGACTTCCACGTGGATGAGCACACGACCGTCCAGGTGCCCATGATGAGCCGCCTGGGCATGTTCGACATCTATCACTGTGACAAGCTGTCCAGCTGGGTGCTGCTCATGGACTACGTGGGCAACGCCACTGCCATCTTCATCCTCCCCGACCAGGGCAAGATGCAGCAGCTGGAGGACATGCTGACCAAGGAACTCCTGGCCAAGTTCCTGGAAAACAGACACACCAGGTGATTCCCAAACCAGAGAACAGCCCGGACGCTGCCTCGTCGGGACCAGCCACCGGGAGGGAGGGTGGACCCACATCCCGTGGATCGCACAACTGCGCATGACCCGATGTCCCGGACACAGGCTCGTGTCACCCCCACTGCACCAGCCAGGCTCTGGGAGAGGGACAGTGCCCACGGGGAGGAGACCAAAGCCCTGTGTCCTTGGGGACTCCCCCCTCCCCGGACACTGCCCCTTCCCTGTGCCAGCACCCGGAGCAGGGTGAGCAACGCCAGCATGAGCCCTGGAGAACCGAGAAAGGAGACATGGGCTTCTGGAAAGGGGAACAGTGGATGTGGACTTAGAGGAGGGACAGTCAGGGCTAGAAGGGGAGAGCTCGCCTGGGGACCAGAAAAGCACAGGCCCAGGTGGGTTTGGGTTCCTCTGTCACTAGACCAATGCGATTTGGTGAGGTCCCCAAGTGAAGTGATATGTGAGCATGCAGCCCAGATTCGTGCATCACTCGGTAGTCATACGATGCCCAAGGCCTCAGGAACTAGTTTATCGGGTCCACTCCAAAATATGCATACTTTTATAAATGTATGCAGTAAGAATATAGAAAAATAATCGAATACATTAAAATTAGAATTAAGAAATAAAATTAATATCCAGAAGATGCTATAATACACATATACATACATAAATAAATATAAGAATAGAAAAGAGCATAAGGTTAAAATTAAAATAGCAGTTTTAAGACCTCTTCCCTGCCCCCTTCCCCCCCCCCCCGCCCCACGGACCTCACCCCTGTGTTCTCTGCACCAGAGGCTGAAGAAGGAGACAAGGTGGGGTAGAACCCAGAGCCGCTCATGGGAAGCCTCCGTGCCCATCAGCTCACTCTGGCAGACCCTTGATGCAGGCCCTGGAGAAGTTCCCATCTGGGGGGACCTGACCCTGCAGGGCAGTGTGCTAAGGGCTCCCCAGTGGAGTGCCCGGAGGGCTGCTCAGAGGAGGCAGGAGGCAGCCCCTGAGACTTTGCAGGACAAGCTCATCCCTGTGACTCTACATTCTTTGGCCCCGGGGGCTGCAGGAACGAGAAATAGAATAAACCCATGCACACCTCCAGTCCTCCTGTGGGAGGGAGAAACAGCCAGAAATGAGACACTCCATGTGTGAAACCCCCTTGTTTCCTGTCATGACAGGTCTGCCAGTTTACGTTTGCCCAAACTGTCCATCTCTGGAACCTACGATCTGAAAACCGTCCTGAGCAAAATGGGCATCACCAAGGTCTTCAGCAACGAGGCTGAGCTCTCGGGGATCACGGAGCAAGCGCCCCTGAAGCTGTCCAAGGTGAGTTGTCCCTGGCGTCCGTGGGTCAGAAGGTGTCACAGCGTGTACGGGACCACAGCTCAGAGGTGGTCTGGGGAAGGGACAAAGGGACATAGACGCACCTGCGGACCGAGGTCCCTGAGGAGTGCCACTGAACCCACTG
>NW_025409632.1:0-12698 GCF_002201575.2 Neomonachus schauinslandi
TCACCTGCCCTCACCTGGCCTCACCTGGCCTCTCGTGTTCATGCAGGTATCCCGGTGGCCCTCACCTGGCCTCACCTGGCCTCACCTGGCCTCTCGTGTTCATGCAGGCATCCCAGTGGCCCTCGCCTGGCCTCACCTGGCCTCACCTGCCTTCTCGTGTTCATGCAGGCATCCCGGTGGCCCTCACCTGGCCTCACCTGGCCTCACCTGGCCTCACCTGGCCTCACCTGCCCTCTTGTGTTCACACAGGTGTCCCGTGGCTCTCACTTGGCCTCACCTGCCCTCACCTGCCCTCACCTGGCCTCACCTGCCCTCGCCTGCCCTCACCTGCCCTCACCTGGCCTCACCTGCCCTCACCTGCCCTCACCCGCCCTCACCTGCCCTCACCCGCCCTCACCTGGCCTCACCTGGCCTCACCTGCCCTCGCCTGCCCTCGCCTGCCCTCGCCTGCCCTCACCTGGCCTCACCTGGCCTCACCTGCCCTCACCTGGCCTCACCTGGCTTCACCTGGCCTCACCTGGCCTCACCTGCCCTCACCCGCCCTCACCTGGCCTCACCTGGCCTCACCTGGCCTCACCTGCCCTCTCGTGTTCATGCAGGCATCCCGGTGGCCCTCGCCTGCCCTCACCTGCCCTCACCTGCCCTCACCTGGCCTCACCTGCCTTCGCCTGCCCTCGCCTGCCCTCACCTGGCCTCACCTGGCCTCACCTGCCCTCACCTGCTCTCTCGTGTTCATGCAGGCATCCCAGTGGCCCTCGCCTGCCCTCACCTGCCCTCACCTGCCCTCTCATGTTCACACAGGCGTCCCGTGGTTCTCACTTGGCCTCACCTGGCCTCACCTGCCCTCACCTGGCCTCACCTGGCCTCACCTGGCCTCACCTGCCCTCACCTGGCCTCACCTGCCCTCACCTGCCCTGTCTCGTTCACGCAGGCGTCTCGGTGTCGGCAGTGCTCCTGGAGACCCAGCCCCAGGGGCGACAGGTGCTTGCAGGGGAGCGTCTGGTCCTCGTCTGCTCCGTGGCTGAAGGCACAGGGGACACCACGTTCTTCTGGCACAGAGAAGACACGGGGGAGAGTGTGGGGAGCAAGCGCCAGCGTTCCCGGAGAGCAGAGCTGGAGATCCCTGCCGTCGGGGAGAGCCATGCAGGTCGCTACTACTGCACGGCGGACAATGGCCACGGCCTGGCCCGCAGCGGGGCCCTGAACGTCACCGTCACAGGTGAGCAGCGCTCTCCTAATCAGCCAGGGATTGCAGCAGTCTCCCTCTGTGGCAGTGAGGATGTGCCAAGGATGACGTGGGACGGGCCGTGAAGTGGTTAAGAAGCCATGTGAACATGGCAGGAGATCTGTGAGGTGGTGGCGACAGTGACAGATGAGCTAGAGGAGGGGGACAAAGGGACACAAGGCATCCCTCACGGGCTGGAGGGACCCTGCAAGGACCTGGGACAAGGACAGAGTGGGCTGTAAGGCCGTCCAGTAGGAGAGATGCTCTCTGACGTTGGCCCTGTCTCCCTCAGTCCCAGCGTCCTGTCCCGTCCTCACCCTCAGGGCGCCCGGGGCCCAGGCCTTCCCTGGGGACGTGGTGGAGCTTCGCTGCGAGGCCCAGAGCGGCTCTCCCCCGATCCTGTACTGGTTTTATCACGAGGATGTCACCCTGGGGAGCAGCTCGGCCCCCTCTGGAGGAGGAGCGTCCTTCAACCTCTCTCTGACACCAGAACGTTCTGGAAACTACTCCTGTGAAGCCGACAATCCAGCGCAGTGAGGCGGTGCCACTCAGCGTCACAGGTAGGACATGTCCGTATCTCCTTCTAGAGGACCAGCTGCGGTTATGCCAAGCGTCTTTTGCGCTGGGTGATCCTGTGGTCAGGAAACTGGTCTTCAGCTCTTGGGGCTGTGCTCTGCAGGGGCCTTCACCCCACCCACCCCGCCGACCTCTGCAGACCCCCGCCCACCCCGCCCCAACTAGCCTCATCAATACTCAGGAAACGGTGGAAAAACCATGAACAAATTCCGGGATCCAAACTCAACCTCCATAACAACGCTCATTTTACTGACGAGGAAATGAGATTTAGATTCAGTACCTCTCCCAGGTCGCTCTGCCGCTGGCCCAAGGTGGAGCTGGAGGCTAGGGTCAGGAAGCATCGCGGTGGTCACACCACGTGTGCCCTCTAACGCATCACTGTAGAGACGTGCATTATAGGGGTCCTCCTCTGGGAAGTCATCGGGTTCCTGCCGAGCCCTTCTTAGTCACCATGTCCTCGTGGGCAGTAGCTACGTGACTTTCTGGGTTTGGTGTCAGGGAGAGTTTAGCCTCATAGGTATGATTTCAGAAGCACTGCGTGGTCACTGTGTCTGCAGCAGTTTTGTTTTAAACAGTTTTGTGTTGGACTCACGTGCTACTTGAAACGTCTCTGGAATCGGCCGCAAGGACTTCCCAAGCCTGTGAGATCTTGACTCCCAGCGTCAGATCTGCTTTCTTATTAGTCTTTCCAATTTTTCTATCCTTTGTTCCGTTTGCGTGACTTCCTTCTGAATCAGACTGGCCCAGGAGGGTCTATGTTATGGCTCTTTCTCGAGACTCAGGTGCACTTTTATAACTCAAATCTATTTGGGTTTTGGTTTTCTAGTTCATTTAGTTCTAGTTCATCTTCTCCCTCACCTTCAGTATGTTTTCCCTTTTTGCTTTAGGCTTATTTTATGTTACTCCTTCTTTAACTTCTCAAGTAAATGCTTATTTACTCTTCATCTTTATTTGCATGTAGTAAATGCATCTAAAACACATGTTTCTTCTAAGTACTGCTTGCATCTCCCTGTATAAGTTTCAATGTCTAACATTTTCATTTGTTTAATTTCTAAATTATGTGGAATATGGGTTTTCATTCTTTTGTAACTGGAGACTTACAGTTCCTTATGAATAGATTTCACTTTTATCCTTTAGTTCATTAATTTCTTATAGATTTTTTCTTTGTCCTTGTGGTTAAACTTGATTAAAGTATATAGACTCATGACTTTTACTTTGGGGAACTTACTAAAAATGTTTTTATGGCCTAACACACAGTTGTCATTTTTGTAAATGCTATATATGCAATTTGACTTTATTTTATTTATTTATTTTTAAATTTTTTATTATTTATTTGAGAGTGAGTGCCAGCGGGGGGAGTGGCAGAGGGAGAGAGTGAATCCTCAGGCAGACACCCCACTGAGCGCAAAGTCCGACATGGGGCTCGATCCCATGACCCTGAGATCATGACCTGAGCTGAAACCAAGAGTCAGATCATTAACTGACTGAGCTACTCAGACGCCCTTCTATATGGAATTTGAAAAGAATGTGAATTTTCTGTTTGGGATATACAAAGTTTGGTGTTTATTTTTCTATCCGATGAAGCTGGTTGCTTATCTAGTCAGTCTCCACGGTGCCTTATATACGCTTCGTCTTTTCAATCTGTGAGTTTCTGAGAATCACATTCATATGCTACCTGTCATTCTTCCAGGTTTACTATTTCTGCAGGGGCTCTGCTGTGAAGTTGGTAACTGACCATGTCAGATGGGGCACTTTGGTTGCAAAGAATAGAAATGCCATACAAACTGGCTTGAGCCAGAAAAAACCACAAGTGCAGCAGTTGGGAGAGTTGGGGACTGGACGTGGCTTAGTGCGCGGCTGGCTCTTAGGGTCCTGTCCTTTGCCCCCCTCTTTCTGTTGTGTCTCTCCATCATTTTTGTTCTCAGAAGGGAGGCTGGTCACTGACAGCTCTGGGCTCCATCCTTCCTCTCTGCTGGAGACCCTCCAGAAAAGGCCTCCTTACAAATCACTCCAGTTTGGAAAAGCAAACAAAGAAATGGACAGAGCGCAGGCTGACCCTGTGGCGTGTTTGCCCCCCCTGCAGAAGGAGCAGTCTTGGGATGGGTGAGGTCACCAATGGGGTGTGAAGCAGCCCTCAGAAGAAACTGGGCAGCTCAGTCCACCGGAATGCTGGAGTCCCCAGGCTTCATCTCTAGGGAAGACCTAGTTCTAGCCTTCTCTCTGCTTTTCTGAGATCTTTCTGAGCTCCTGAGAATCAAAGCATAAATCCCTATGTCCCTACATTCCTTTGTCTTCAGAATGCAGGGCTGCTTTTCCCAGGGCTCTTTAGGTGGGGGCTGCCCTTGGGAGACGGATTCCCTATGTCAGCAAGCCCTCTACCCCACCCCACACCACCCCCACCAAACAGCTTCTCCTGTTTCCCTCCCACATTTCTGAGTGTGCGCCGACCCCTCTTGTTTGCAGAGCCCCATCCAAAATCCACTTGACAAATGGTCCCCACCGCTGCGAAGGGCGGGTGGTGATGGAACGGGACGGTAGCTGGGGCACCGTGTGTGATGACGGCTGGGACATGAAGGATGTGGCCGTGGTGTGCTGGGAGCTGGTCTGCGGAGCGGCCAAGCACACCCCTGCAGGCCTGCTGTACCTGCCGTTGGCAGAGGAAGACCAGTCCGTGTTTCTTCAAGTGGCCCTTGCAACGGGACCGAGGATGCTGGCTGAATGTGAGCAGGTTGAGACCTTTGACTGTGATCACAGTGAGGATGCAGGTGCAGTGTGTGAAGGTAGGTGAGGGCAGGGCCTGGGGTGGGAACCGGCCATCCAGCTCTGAGAACCTTCTCCCCACTCTCTGCATGGTCACCTCACTGTTCACCACAGCTGTCCCTCCTTCAGAGCTGTCCCTCCTTCTCTATGGGAGAGTGGTCAGGACAGCACCAGAGTTTATGTGAGGTTAGTCCAGGGTCGTGAAGGACTCTCCTATGCGTTCTATTATTAGCCTGTATCTGCCATCTCAAAAAGACAGAACACTGATGCTTTTGTGGCTGTGAGTTGGGCATAATACTAGGGAAATGATTATGAGGCCTCAGAATTCCAGGACTTGAGTGATTTTAATCCGGGCCACACTGCTCATATTGCTCTGCAATCCCATCAGCTCTTCTGAGACCTCTCCCCGAAACAACTCTGCTCATCAGAATCGATCCCAGAATCGGAGGCATGCTGGCTGGGGAAGATCCGGGTGCTGTTTCCGACCTGGGATTCCAATGGGACACGGACCCTGGAAGGCGGGAGGGAAGTCGGAAAGACTCTGGGTCCATCAAGGAAACCAGGCCACAAACCGTCAAGGACAGAGCTCCCTGAGGGCGGAGGTAAAGTCAAGAAAGCCTGGCACAGATCCCAAAGCCTCCGCAGCGCTTGTGCCTGGGTGGAGGCCGGTGGGACCACTTGCCCAATCCCAGCCCCCGCTCTGGTGGAGCACCCCAATCCCTCAGGCCAGGAGTCGGGGACCAGGGTCGGGGAGTCCTGTGGAGAGAAGGTCTTCAGAACCACTGGACCGACGCCCAGCGTCAGAAGCATGTGAAGGCCTGTGGCTCATTCAGGGACATCGCATCAGTGCTGGGTATGGGGAGGGATCCAGATTTGGGGTCAGCTGTGCGGGGCTTCAGGCCTGTCTCCCCCACTCACCAGCCATCTAAGTAGCAAACTTCTCTGACACTCATGATCTCTGTCAGAGAAGTGGGACAATGACTGGTCCTCATGGAACTGGGACTGACCAAACACTCACCACTTACAAAGACCTTCTGTCTGGAAGGAGTCCCGGGCGTGCTCCAGACTGCAGATTTGGGACAGTCTCACCTGGAAGGTGGGGCTGGGGCTCGGGCTGGCCTTCTTCCTTACTCTGGGCCTCACTTCTCGGGGGAGACCCCCTGATTTGTCTGGACAATCTCTTCCTGGACCGTCCCCTCCTTACCACCTTTTTACTTTTCTCTGTAGCATTCTTGCCTCGTTTTTCTTGAAGACTGGCAGGTTTTCTCCCTTTGGGCCTCTCAGGCCTGGGTGGCCCCCAGCGCTGGATGGACTTGAACCCTTCACCTGTGGTTCCCAAAGCCCCTCAGCAGGACTCCAAAATGCCTCCTACCCCAGGGCCTCAACCCCACCTGTATTTGGGGACATATCCAGCTCCCAGAGGAGCCAAACTTGGTGATGCCCTGGACCAGATTTTCCAGTGTCTTCCCAAAGATCTTTGGGGATCCCAGTGCTGTCTCCCTGGAGAGACGTAGCTGCTCCTGAGGACAGAACAAAGGAGATGGGCCCTATATCTGCTAGAAATGTGGGCACTTCATTTCCGTCCTTTTTCTTTTTTAAAGATTTATTTATTTTATAGAGAAAGAGAGAGCAAGTTCGGGGAGGGACAGGGGCAGAGGGAGAGAATCTCAAGCAGACTCCATGCTGACCAAAGAGCCCGATGTGGGGCTTGATCTCACAACCCTGAGATCACAACCTGAACCGAAATCCAGAGTCAAACACTCAACCAACTGAGCCACCCAGACGTCCCTTCATTTCCATTCTAAGTGTCCTGGGAAGAAACTAACTTTTAAAAAATTTCTTTTTAAAACACTGTCTTAAATTACAAATATAAAACACATTAGACAAAAAAGAAAAAGATCAGCCAGGATTCTAAGATTTGGAAGTAACTGCTGTGAATATGCTGATTCTTCTAAAGCATTTTTGTGAACACATGAGTATATTTGAATGATGGTATACTTTTGACTTTATTGTACTGTAAACTAGTATCACTATACTGCTTATTAAATTTAACCATACAATGTTAACAGACATTTTACAGACCTGCGTGTGTGTGTGCATGTGCGTAGGTTTTAAGCTAAGACCGCCCTCTCAAGAAGGAGAATCCTGATTCAAAAGTACCCTTTGTTTTGCTGCGTACCTTGACTGGGTTTGCGTCCGGGTGTGCAGAGTGAAGGGAAGGAAGAAACCACATGCTTCAGGGGGCAACCTGCCCTGCGAGCCCCTCAACTTTACTCATGTCAAGTCTCAACAAACATTTGAGTGGGTGGTTCCTTTTGGACATTAGTAACTAAGTTTTGAATCTGGGTGGATATCAGGAGAAGAAAATTGGACATAAAACATATATATACATATTCCAGACTAGTTACCTATGTTGATAAATAATTACTGAGCCCATATTATGGGCTAGGTTCTACATGTTAGCTCCTTATATTGTTAGTAAAGCTTCAGAAGATTTATTGGTATTTTAACTGTGATTGCAGAAATAATTTAAGACTGTCCTCTTACCTGTAGGAGAATTTGGTATTTTTACAATGTAATCTTCCAGCCCAAGGCCAAACTATATCACACCATTTATTCTGGCTTTGTTTAGATCTGTCATTAGAGTCTTTTTTTTTTTTTTTATCTTTTAAGTTCTACCTATTTCTTGTCAATTTTATTTTTAGACTTTTTAAACTACTGAACCCATTGTATAGAATTTTTAGCCCATCATATTTCCTAGATGTTTGTTTTATTTAAAAATTTTTTTTATCTATTTGAGAGAGAAAGAGAGCACGAGCAGTAGGAGGGGCAGAGGGAGAGAGGGAGAGACAGAATCTCCAGCAGACTCCTGGCTGAGCATGGAGCCGGACTCGGGGCTTGATCCCACGACCCTGAGATTGTGACCCGAGCTGAAATCAAAAGTCGGAAACTTAACAGACTGCACCACCCAGACACCCCCTAGACGTCATGAATTACTGGGTTTTACCAGCTGATTGTGGACCTGGCTCACACAGAATTCTCTTGTCGTCGCTAAGTGTCATTTACTCTCCTCAGGTCTCCGGGTATATGGTCCTATCTGCAGATGGGACAGTCCCGCTTCCTTCTGCTTGTATGGTAGAGCACGTGTTTCCTTCTCTCCCCAAAAGCACTGGCCAGATTTTCCAGAACAGTGTCAAGTACCCGTGAGGATAAGAGGCATCCTTGTTCTGTTCCCAAATGTAACTGCTATGCTGTGTGTTTCACCATTAGCCATGATGCTGGCTTTTAATTTAAGATATATGCACTTATAACATCAAGAAATTACCTTCTATCCAAAATTAATAAGAATTTTATTTACTGTTTAATCCAAAGTAGATGTTGAATTTTGAAAATATCTTTCTGTTATCCTTTAACGTAATACAGTGAATTACTTTAATAGATGCCCTAATAGTGAACAATTCTCACAACTCTACCTGCCTGTGATGTATATTAATTCCCCGCTGATTTCCATATGATGGCATCTTATGGGGGATTTTGCATAGATATTTATAATGAGCGTTTGTCTGTAGCTTTTGATTCTTTCTGTGGAAAGCTTTGATATCAAGGCCGTGTCAGTTTCTTATGCAGTGGTTTTTTTTTTTTTTGGGGGGGGTTTTAATTTTTTTTTATTCTTATGTTAATCCCCATACATTACATCATTAGTTTTAGATGAAGTGTTCCATGATTCATTGTTTGTGCATAACACCCAGTGCTCCATGCAGAATGTGCCCTCCTCAATACCCACCACCAGGCTGACCCATCCTCCCACCCCCCTCCCCTCTAGAACCCTCAGTTTGTTTTTCAGAGTCCATCGTCTCTCATGGTTCGTCTACCCCTCCGATTTCCCCCGCTTCATTCTTCCCCTCCCGCTTCCTTCTTCTTCTTTTTTTTTTTTCCTTAACATATATTGCATTATTTGTTTCAGAGGTACAGATCTGAGATTCAACAGTCTTGCACAATTCACAGCGCTTACCAGAGCACATACCCTCCCCAGTGTCTATCACCCAGTCACCCCATCCCTCCCACCCCACCCCCCACTCCAGCAACCCTCAGTTTGTTTCCTGCAATTAAGAATTCCTCATATCAGTGAGATCATATGATACATGTCTTTCTCTGTTTGACTTATTTCACTCAACATAATACCCTCCAGTTCCATCCACGTCATTGCAAATGGCAAGATCTCATTCCTTTTGATGGCTGCATAATATTCCATTGTATATATATACCACATCTTCTTTATCCATTCATCTGTCGATGGACATCTTGGCTCTTTCCACAGTTTGGCTATTGTGGACATTGCTGCTATAAACATCGGGGTGCACGTACCCCTTCGGATCCCTACTTTTGTATCTTTGGGGTAAATACCCAGTAGTGCAATTGCTGGATCATATGGTAGTTCTATTTTCAACTTTTTGAGGAACCTCCATACTGTTTTCCAGAGTGGCTGCACCAGCTTGCATTCCCACCAACAGTGTAGGAGGGTTCCCCTTTCTCCGCATCCCCGCCAACATCTGTCGTTTCCTGACTTGTTAATTTTAGCCATTCTGACTGGTGTGAGGTGGTATCTCATTGAGGTTTTGATTTGGATTTCCCTGATGCCGAGCGATATTGACCACTTTTTCATGTGTCTGTTGGCCATTTGGATGTCTTCTTTGGAAAAATGTCTGTTCATGTCTTCTGCCCATTTCTTGATTGGATTCTTTGTTCTTTGGGTGTTGAGTTTGATGAGTTCTTTATAGATTTTGGATACTAGCCCTTTATCTGATATGTCATTTGCAAATATCTTCTCCCATTCTGTTGGTTGTCTTTTGGTTTTGTTGACTGTTTCCTTTGCTTTGCAAAAGCTTTTTATCTTGATGAAGTCCCAATAGTTCATTTTTGCCCTTGCTTCCCTTGCCTTTGGCGATGTTTCTAGGAAGAAGTTGCTTCGGCTGAGGTCGAAGAGGTTGCTGCCCGTGTTCTCCTTTAGGATTTTGATGGACTCCTGTCTCACATTGAGGTCTTTCAACCATTTGGAGTCTATTTTTGTGTGTGGTGTAAGGAAATGGTCCAGTTTCATTCTTCTGCATGTGGCTATCCAATTTTCCCAACACCATTTGTTGAAGAGACTGTCTTTATTCCATTGGACATTCTTTCCTGCTTTGTCAAAGATTAGTTGACCATAGAGCTGAGGGTCCATTTCTGGGCTCTCTATTCTGTTCCATTGATCTATGTGTCTGTTTTTGTGCCAGTACCATGCTGTCTTGATGATGACAGCTTTGTAATAGAACTTGAAGTCTGGAATTGTGATGCCGCCGGCTTTGCTTTTCTTTTTCAACATTCCTCTGGCTATGCGGGGTCTTTTCTGGTTCCATACAAATTTTAGGATTATTTGTTCCATTTCTTTGAAAAAAGTGGATGGTATTTTGATGGGGATTGCATTGAATGTGTAGATTGCTCTAGGTAGCATTGACATCTTCACAATATTTGTTCTTCCAATCCATGAGCATGGAACGTTTTTCCATTTCTTTGTGTCTTCCTCAATTTCTTTCATGAGTATTTTATAGTTTTCTGAGTACAGATCCTTTGTCTCTTTGGTTAGATTTATTCCTAGGTATCTTATGGTTTTGGGTGCAATTGTAAATGGGATGGACTCCTTAATTTCTCTTTCTTCTGTCTTGTTGTTGGTGTATAGGAATGCCACTGACTTCTGTGCATTGATTTTATATCCTGCCACTTGACTGAATTCCTGTATGAGTTCTAGCAGTTTTGGGGTGGAGTCTTTTGGGTTTTCCACATAAAGTATCATATCATCTGCAAAGAGTGAGAGTTTGACTTCTTCTTTGCCAATTTGGATGCCTTTGATTTCTTTTTGTTGTCTGATTGCTGTGGCTAGGACTTCCAATACTATGTTGAATAGCAGTGGTGATAGTGGACATCCCTGCCGCGTTCCTGACCTTAGGGGGAAAGCTCTCAGTTTTTCCCCATTGAGAATGATATTCGCTGTAGGTTTTTCATAGATGGCTTTTATGATATTGAGGTATGTACCCTCGATTCCTATACTCTGAAGAGTTTTGATCAAGAAAGGATGCTGTACTTTGTCAAATGCTTTTTCTGCATCTATTGAGAGGATCATATGATTCTTGTTCTTTC
Source organism: Neomonachus schauinslandi (assembly GCF_002201575.2). NCBI lineage: Eukaryota > Metazoa > Chordata > Mammalia > Carnivora > Phocidae > Neomonachus > Neomonachus schauinslandi. Next base: position 10,733 of record NW_025409632.1, read on the forward strand.
TTTTGTTAATGTATTGTATCACATTGATTGATTTACGGATGTTGAACCAACCTTGCAGCCCAGGGATAAATCCCACTTGGTCATGGTGAATAATCCTTTTAATGTACTGTTGGATCCTATTGGCTAGTATTTTGGTAAGAATTTTTGCATCCATGTTCATCAAAGATATTGGTCTGTAATTCTCCTTTTTGATGGGGTCTTTGTCTGGTTTTGGGATCAAGGTAATGCTGGCCTCATAAAATGAGTTTGGAAGTTTTCCTTCCATTTCTATTTTTTGGAACAGTTTCAGAAGAATAGGTATTAATTCTTCTTGAAATGTTTGGTAGAATTCCCCTGGGAAGCCATCTGGCCCTGGGCTTTTGTTTTTTGGGACATTTTTGATGACTGCTTCAATTTCCTTAGTGGTTATAGGTCTGTTCAGGTTTTCTATTTCATCCTGGTTCAGTTTTGGTAGTTGATACATCTCTAGGAATGTATCCATTTCTTCCAGGTTATCTAATTTGCTGGCATAGAGTTGCTCATAATATGTTCTTATAATTGTTTGTATTTCTTTGGTGTTGGTTGTGATCTCTCCTCTTTCATTCATGATTTTGTTGATTTGGGTCATTTCTCTTCTCTTTTTGATAAGTCTGGCCAGGGGTTTATCAATCTTGTTAATTCTTTCAAAGAACCAGCTCCTAGTTTCGTTGATCTGTTCTACTGTTCTTTTAGTTTCTATTTCATTGATTTCTGCTCTGATCTTTATTATTTCTCTTCTTCTGCTGGGTTTAGGCTTTATTTGCTGTTCTTTCTCCAGCTCCTTTAGGTGTAGGGTTAGGTTGTGTACTTGAGACCTTTCTTGCTTCTTGAGAAAGGCTTGTATTGCTATATACTTTCCTCTTAGGACTGCCTTTGCTGCATCCCAAAGATTTTGAATAGTTGTGTTTTCATTTTCATTGGTTTCCATGTATTTTTTTAATTCTTCTTTAATTTCCTGGTTGACCCATTCATTCTTCAGTAGGATGCTCTTTAGCCTCCATGTATTTGAGTTCTTTCCGACTTTCCTCTTGTGATTGAGTTCTAGTTTCAAAGCATTGTGGTCTGAAAATAGGCAGGGAATGATTCCAATCTTTTGGTACCGGTTGAGACCTGATTTATGACCTAGGATGTGATCTATTCTGGAGAATGTTCCATGGGCACTAGAGAAGAATGTGTATTCCGTTGCTTTGGGGTGGAATGTTCTGAATATGTCTGTAAAGTCCATTTGGTCCAGTGTGTCATTTAAAGTCTTTATTTCCTTGTTGATCTTTTGCTTAGATGATCTGTCCATTTCAGTGAGGGGGGTGTTAAAGTCCCCCACTATTATTGTATTGTTGTCGATGTGTTTCTTTGCTTTTGTTATTAATTGCCTTATATAATTGGCTGCTCCCATGTTAGGGGCATAGATATTTACAATTGTTAGATCTTCTTGTTGGATAGATCCTTTAAGTAGGATATAGTGTCCTTCCTCATCTCTTATTACAGTCTTTGGTTTAAAATCTAATTTGTCTGATATAAGGATTGCCACCCCAGCTTTCTTTTGGTGTCCATTAGCATGGTAAATGGTTTTCCACCCCCTCACTTTCAATCTGGGTGTGTCTTTGGTTCTAAAATGAGTCTCTTGCAGACAGCATATCGATGGGTCTTGTTTTTTAATCCAGTCTGATAGCCTGTGTCTTTTGATTGGGGCATTTAGCCCATTTACATTCAGGGTAACTATTGAAAGATAGGAATTTAGTGCCATTGTATTGCCTGTAAGGTGACTGTTACTGTATATTGTCTGTGTTCCTTTCTGGTCTATATTGCTTTTAGGCTCTCTCTTTGCTTAGAGGACCCCTTTCAAGATTTCCTGTAGGGCTGGTTTTGTGTTTGCAAATTCCTTTAGTTTTTGTTTGTCCTGGAAGCTTTTTATCTCTCCTTCAATTTTCAATGACAGCCTAGCTGGATA
>NW_025409633.1:0-12695 GCF_002201575.2 Neomonachus schauinslandi
TCGAACCCTAAACATCCACGCTCTTGACTAACAATGTTCAGGCCCCAGAGAGATACTTCACATCTTACTCTAGATAGATGGGGAATGCATCTGCATGGAAAGGTTTAATGAAAGCTTAACAGGACCCCTGCTAGGTAATATCTCGGATTGCAGAGAGACTTTGAGCAGAAAAGTGCTTAGGTAAGAGAAAAGACGAATTAATGAACTTGTCAGATCTTTCCTCTCGGCCTGAATGCAATAGATTTGAACACAAAGAAATGTCCTTCTAGTAGTACTGAGTGTACAGTTTCTCCTTGCTTCATGTGCCTATTCGTGGTTCTGGGGGTACACATGAATTTGTACAGTATTTGCCTCCGTTGTAAATGGAAGCTGAGGAAATGTTTGCACTATCACATAAATCACATTACACATTACTCAAGTTTGTATATCCATCTAGACTTTAAACATAACAATACTAATTCTTTACATTGGCAACGAGATGGACATTGAATGCTAGAATTATGAATTTTAACGCTTTCATTTAAAAACTTACTTATTGGGATGCCTGGGTGGCTCAGTTGGCTGAGCGTCTGCCTTCGGCTCAGATCATGATCCCAGGGTCCCGGGATCGAGTCCCGCATCGGGCTCGCCTGCTTCTGCCTCTCCCTCTCCCTGCCTCTCCCCCTGCTTGTGCTCTCTCTCTCAAATAAATAAAATCTTTTTAAAAAAAGAAAGAAAGAAAGAAAAGAAAAAGTTACTTATTTGGGGGGGCACCTGGCTGGCTTCAGTCGGTTAGAGCATTTATTTGACTCTTGATCTTGGAGTCATGAGTTTGAACCCTACATTGGGGTTAGAGATTACTAATAATTAATTAACTAATTAAAAGTTACTTTTAAAAAAGATTTACTTGAGAAAGAGAGCGAGAGAGAGAGAGAGAGGGAGGGAGAGTGTGCAAGCGAGCAGGGGGCAGAGGGAGAGGGAGAGAAATCCTCAAGCAGATTCCCTGCTGAGCAGAGCTGAAACAGGGCTCAATCCCAGGACCCTGAGATCATGACCTGAGCCAAAATCAGGAGTCCAACGCTCAATCCACTGAGTTACCCAGACGCCCCCAAATTTACTTATTTTTAAATAAAAATTTAAATGAAGTGTATAATTTAAATAAAATTTAAGGTAAATTGTAAAAATTAAGTTACTTAATAAAATTTAATTCAGGGACGCCTGGGTGGCTCAGTCGGTTAAGTGGCTGCCTTCAGCTCAGGTTGATCTTGGGGTCCTGGGATCAAGCCCCACTTCGGGCGCCTTGCTCAGGAGGGAGCCTGCTTCTCCCTCTGCCTATTGCTCTCCCTGCTTGTGCTCTCTCTCTCTCTCTCTGATAAATAAATTTTAAAAATTAAAAAAAATAAAATAAAATTTAATTCAGCTTTTAAAGAGTAGAATCATATATTTGAAGTAGTGTCTATTTGATATAAAAATTTGATATTTATTAATACTCATCTGTACTTTGCCTTTTGAGTTATTAGATACTTTCCAATATGTAAAAAGCCTAACTTTGGGGGAAAACATTGGAAAAAACTAATAAAACATTTTTACGCAACTTTCTATTTTTGATGAAAATATATTTACGTTTTTGTTCTTTGAATACAATTGTGTTTGTAGTCCTTAAATATTTTTTAAAAACTTTGTAATCGTAATGTAATTAGTGATTTTGCTGAAAGGAAAAGAAGAAAAATAAATTTCACAGACTAGTCATCATCATTGATGAATTAGGTATATGTTTATTACTCATTTGAACATTGGTTTTTGTTTTTATTTGAGAGAGACAGCACGCGCTTCGGGGGGAGGGTGGGCAGAGAGAGAGGGAGAAGCAGGGTCCCCGCTGAGCAGGGAGCCCCATGCTGGGCTGAATCCCAGGAAGCAGGGATCATGACCTGAGCCTGAGCCGAAGGCAGATGCTTAACCAGGCAGATGCTTAACAGACTGAGCCACCCAGGCACCCCTCCTTCCAATATTGTTAGCCCAAGCCGCAATGTCCTGCTGCCCTGCTGGGAAGGGGAGTCTGGAGGCAGAAGTACAGGGCAGCACTGTCCACCTAAAAGCTCTTCCTACCTTCTTACCGTCAGCCCCTGCCCTCCAGTTTCAGAGGGTAGAGTGGCCACCAGTCACAGAACTTTCTTTTGCCCCCTTTCTGCTACAGTTGGTGGGAGTATCTCTCAGACTTCGTTGGTGACGAATGACACTAAGATGGGCCACCTTCATGGGGAGATGACAGGTTGTCTGGTCACCACTTCCCAGAGGGTCAACCCTACGCTCTCTACCAGGCAGGTCTCTCTTGGCTGCAAATGACAGAAACTCACCTCTGCAGGAAGGGACGTTTAACGAATCGTAGGATCGCAGGAAGGGCGAGAGTGTGTTTAGGCCTCAGAAAGGGTGGGCTCTAGGATTGGAATCTTGTCTGGACTCTGCTCCCTCTTCGGGGAGGTTTATCCTCTCAGATGGGCTGTATCCACATGATTCCACACTGTCAGCTTCTGGCCTCACCCTTGAAGGCTTCCCGTGGGAAGCTGAGCTCCTCCCCTTAGTCTCAATTCAAAATGTAGTAGTGGGGCCCTAGGCACACCCTGTCCCCTGGAAGACAGGGCCCTGTGACCAGCAGTCTCCACTACCACCCCCACGGGGGAAGGAGCTCCCCACAAAGGCAGTACCATTCACTGAAGGGAAGGGAGGTGGGCAGCCAGCAGGACCAGAGCAACCGGCCCTGCCCCACCCAGTGACCTTCATCACAGTTACCACCTGTCCTTCCAGCCCCGTCTGTACTTTCTGCAGGAAGCTTGAATGGGCCTCAGTTTGCATGGTTAAGACCAGAGTATTTCCAGGAGAATGATGACGTCACAGAACTGGGATTCCAGAGGGCAGGCTGGCCCAGCACTCCCACCTTCTTTAGAACATGGGGAGCTGTGAACTGGGCGGGGTTAGAGTATAGCTCAGGTGGAAGAGACTTTGTTCTACTGACTCTCGAGGAAAGCCCTGGCCTTTCTGGGACCTGGGGTCAGAGAAGGCTAGGAGAAAGGTACGCTTTGGAAGGGGAGGTGGGAAGGCACCAGCCAGAAGGACTTTATTCCCCCATGGAAGCCCCAAGAGGGGACTTCATGGGCAGAGATAGAACTCCCTGCTTCCCAAGGCTCAGTGACAGCTGTCTCTGAAGGAACCGATGGAGTCAGGGTAGAGTAGAGTTGCATGAGATATACTTATACTAAACAATTATTGGTGGCTTGTCTGAAATTCTAATGTAATCGAGCATCCTGTAATTCTATTGGCTAAATCTGGCAACTCTAGGGTGAGAGAGAGAAGCAAAAGAAAGTTCACAAGCTCAGGCTGGTATGGAGTGAGTCTTACAAGATATCTGCGAGGTAACAAGGCCATCAGGGTAGCCATCTTGTCCAAGCAGAAGTTGCCTGACTCTGAAGCCCGTGGATGGAGGAACCCAGGCCTTTGCCCTTGGGAACATACACTTAGTTCAAGGGGAAAGATACACACACACACACACACGCACGCACATACGCGCGCACACACACACACACACACACACTTACTGACAGAAATAGCCGCATTTTTTGCTTTCATTGCACTGACAGTTTTGAAGAATAGAGGCCAGTTATTTTATAGATTTTCCCTCCGTTTGGCTTTGTCCAACATTTCCTTGGGATTAGATACAAGTTATGCATCCCTGGCCAGAATACTACATAAGCGGTATGTGTCCTTCTTACGGTATCACTTCTAGAGGCATATAATCTTTCTCTGTCTTTCATTGGTGGTGTTAATTTTGATTGCAGGTTCCAAAACCTCTCCGGTTTCTTTGCTGCATGGTTGCTGTTTTTCCCATGCAACTAATATAGGATCTATGGGGAGACACTCCGAGAGCATGCGTAGATCCAGTTCTTCATCAAGCTGCCCACCACCTCAGATTTAGCATCCACTGATGATTCTTGCTCAAACCAATCTTTGATGGTAGTAGAATGATGATTTTCCAACTTCATGGCTACCTCCACATTTATCACTCACCCTTTTATTGTCAGGAAGAGTCCCCCCATCCCCCTTATGTGTCTATTTATTACTCTTAAGGACTCATGGATTCCTATCTCATTCAATAGATTATAATCTATCACTATCTTTATTTTGATGGTCAGATTGTCCCAGACTACCTTAGAAACCATTGTGCATTAGTTCTGCAGATATGACTCCAAAAGCACAAGCAACAAAAGACAAAATAGATAAATCAGTCTTCATCAAAATGTAGTTCTTCTGTTTCAAAGAACACCGTCAAGAAAGTGAAAGGTAGCCCACAGAATGTGAGAAAATACTTGCAAATCATGTATCTGGTAGAGAACTTTTACAACTCAATAATAAAAAGACAAATAACTAAAAAATGGGCAAAGGATCTGAATACTAGACATTTTCCCAAAGATCTACAAATGGCCAATGAGCACCTGCAAAGTCACTAGCCACCAGGGAAATACAAATCAAAACCACCACATGATACCACTTCACACCGATTAGGGATTAAGATTAGAAGATTTTTGATCAGAAGGTGTTGGTGAGAATGTGAAAAAAATTGAACCTTCATACGCAGGCACTGCTGATGGTGCAGCCAAAATGTCTGGCAGTTCCTCCAAAGTTTAAGATTGATTTATTTATGTATTTGAGGGGTGGAGGGGTGGAGGGAGAGAGGATCTCACGCAGACTCCCGGCTGAGCGTGGAGCCCAGCCCTGGGCTCCATCCCACGACCCTGAGATCATGACCTGAGCCAAAATCAAGAGTCGGATGCTCAACTGACTGAGCCACCCAGGTTCCCCAGTTCCTCCAAAGTTTAAACTTTAAGTTACTATATGACTCAGCAATTCCACTCCTCGGTATATGCCCAAAGAAATGAAAACATTTGTCCACATGAAAACTTGTACGTGAATGTTCATAGCACCGCCATTCATAATAGCCCCAAAGTAGAAACAACCCACGTGTCTATCAGATGGTAAGTATAGAAACAGACTGTGGTCTATCCATACAATGGAGTATTATTCAGCCATAATGAGATCCTGATACATGCTACATCATGAATAAATCTTGAAAACATTGTTAAGTGAGAGAAGCCAGACACAAAGGCCACACAGTGTATGACTCTATTTATGTGACATGTCCAAGAAGAGGCAAATCTATAGAGATAGAAAGTAGATTTGAGGTTGCCAGAGGCAGGAGGGAAGTGGCACAGGGAGTGACTGCTAACAGGTATGGGGTTTCTTCTTGGGTTGATGACAATGTTTTAAAATTGACTATGGTGATAGTTGTAAAGCTCTGCCAGCACACTAAAGAACTATTGAATTGTACACTTTAAGTGAAGTGATGGTATGGCATAGTGAATTGTGTATTGTGAATTTTATCTCAATAAAGCTGTTACCAAAAATAATGTTCCAGATTTGGCCAGTGGGTGCCCCTTGGAGCTGATTCTCTTGTCCATTTGACATGCTCCAATCCATATTTTGAGTGTGTCCTTACTTTCGAAACAGCACAAGATAATCCGGACTTACCTCATGCCCTTTCCTACTCCAGCCTAGGAATCAACCTTTTCCCCAGAAGTCCTGCTTCCTGTTTGGGGGAAATGCAAAACCAAGATCGTATTTCCTTTAATCATCCTGACAGCCTTATTAAGTAGGTATTAGCGTATCTTCTTTTACAAATGAGGCCCAGAGAGACCCAAGTAAATTGTTCAAGGTCACACAGCAGCCCTGTCTTTGAAAGTAGGCAATGTGAATCCAGAGCCCTTGCTCCTCACTCCTCCCCCTACACAGAGAGAGTGTGAAGGTGAAGGTTATTTCTACAGCGAGGTCACTTTTACTTGCTTTATGAGATGCACCTTTGAGTGGAAATCAAAGTGTAGAACCCATAAACAGCTTCCTAGGACTTGCACAAGGAAGGGTATGCCCTTGGGAAAAGTCATGTGTCGTGTATCTGGGGGTGTGGGGTTGGGGGGAGTTCACCGTGCAGTGTCCTAGCCCTTCCCCTGCAAGCACATGCTCAAATCCACACACACAAACACCAGTGAAGTGCAGTTCTCATTAATCTCCTTTGCCATCCTCTCCCCCCACACTGGACCCAAATACTGCCCACAGCTAGGTGCCCATTACAAGAGTGAGAATAGCTAAAAGGGGTGAAGATCTATAGATGGAAGGGGATCAGCCTTGGTTTTTCGATGTTGACACTGGGCAATGGGTACATGAAGATTCATGATACTCTTCTCTCTTATTTTGTAAATATTTAAAGGTTTCTGTAATAAACAAGTATACAATAATAAATGAGAGGACAGAGAAATAGCCAGGTGGGGAGCTCTGTGTGAGCGAGGACATATGGCTGCTCTCTCCAGATTCCTCAGGCACTCAGAGAAGACCAGCGCACATCTGGGAGAGCCTCAGAACCACGGACCCTCGACAGCACCTTCTCCCCTCCAAAGATGATGGGGACACTACTCATGTCCTTGGTCAGCTGCCTCATTGCCATAAGTCAGACCAGCCTCATCAATCGCTGTGACTTGGCCAGGGTGCTGTACAAGGAGGACTTGGATGGGTTTGAGGGCTACTCCCTCACTGACTGTGAGTGCTGCTTCTCACACTCCCCCCTCCCCCATTTCTCCTCCTCCTCTGGTCATGCCCTAGGTGGCCATCTTTCTCTCTGTCATTCATCTTTCAAAGCCAAGTTCAAAAAGCAGCCCTTCCCAACATTCCATATTCGGTCCACAATTTTTTTTTTTTAAGATTTTATTTATTTATTTGACAGAGACACAGCGAGAGAGGGAATACAAGCAGGGGGAATGGGAGAGGGAGAAGCAGGCTTCCCGCGGAGCAGGGAGCCCGATGCGGGGCTCGATCCCAGGACCCTGGGATCATGACCTGAGCCGAAGGCAGACGCTTAACGACTGAGCCACCCAGGCGCCCCTTGGCCCACAATTATTAACTGAGCACTTATTATGTACCGGGAACTATTTTCAATGCTGGGGATAGAGACATCAACAAAGCCCCTTCCTCCACAGTGTTCACATTCTAGGGGAAGAGGCAAGCAAGAAGCAAACACACAACTATATATGATAAAGGTTATGCCAGGGCAGTGATAGGTAATGTTGTCCTAGAAGGGGAAGTCGAGGAGGTGACATTGAGTCGCACTGGTCACCCAAATGTCTGGGGAAGAGCATTCCAGGCAGAGGGAGCAGGCAGTGCAAAGTCTTCATCCTACTCCGTGGTAGGGATAACTCCCTTTCGCCCAGAATTTGTGCACACCGGTCTTGTGCTATCTTTCTCCTTTTATCTTGTTTTGTGGCTTTTTAAGGTATGTATCTTCATTCTCCTACTATAGGCCCCTTGAAGGCAGCATCTACATTTGACCCAGCTAAATGTCCGGCACTGGGCTTTGCACAGTTCCTGGCACACAGTAGGTGATCATTAGGTGCAGGAAGCATGGATGGACAGATAGGTGATGAGTGGTTGTACTGAGGGGCGGGTGGGTTGGACAAAGGGTGAGGGGACAAGCACATGGGTGTTTCTAGCCCACTTGCCCCATCCAGCCTCTTAGGCCTTGTTCCTTTCTTCTGCTTCCTGATCTCCCTCTCTCCTCCATCCCCCTCCTCCCTCAGCTCGGCACCCTCTGAAAACCCTCTTCTCCCTGTTCAAAGGGCTGTGTCTGGCTTTTGTGGAAAGCAAATTCAACATATCAAAGGTAAATGAAAATGCAGACGGCAGCTTTGACTATGGAATCTTCCAGATCAACAGCCACTACTGGTGCAATGATTACCAAAGTCACTCAGAGGACATCTGCCACGAGGACTGTCAAGGTCTGGCCAGGGCCCCAGGGTGGGAGAGGTGAGAGAGAGGACCAGGCTCTACTCACAGGACTTCTCTTCCCACTCAAAGCCTGGGAATATCCCCAGAGAGACAGCCCAAGGAGTCCATTTCACCCAGCTTTTCATGCAATGGAAATTATTTTGGTGCCCATGTTACAGATGAGCAAACTGAGGCTCATAGAACCAGTGCTGAATGCCAGGCTGGTGGCCCTGAAGGCTCAGCTCTAACCATCAAGTACTAACTTTGGCTAATGACCTGATTAAAGGCCAAGTGCAAATTCCCCACCTCAAAGCCACTCCAGGAGGCTCCATAGGTCCATGACTTGGACCTTCTCCCCCTCCTTCATACTCTGATTAATATCCCTGGACTCGGGGGCACCTGGGTGGCTCAGTTGGTTAAGCGACTGCCTTCGGCTCAGGTCATGATCCTGGAGTCCCGGGATCGAGTCCCGCATCGGGCTCCCTGCTCGGCGGGGAGTCTGCTTCTCCCTCTGACCCTCCTCCCTCTCATGCTGTCTCTCATTCTCGCTCTCAAATAAATAAAATCTTAAAAAAAAAAAATTCTGCTTTAAAAAAAAAAATATCCCTGGACTCTCCACCTGAAGAGCCTCCCTCATCAGGCAAGATTTACCTTGGTCTCTGTGCTGCCTGTTTTGACATTTCCTTTCCCTAGAAATCCTCAAATGTGGGCTGAACCACCATCTACCCTAGTTAGGAAGTATGGTGATAAACAGTCGTCCTGCCCCTCCTGCCCCGCCCCCCAACACCCCCGACCGCCATTGTAGGGATGTCTAAACGGGCCTCTGGAAGGGAGGCCTTGCTTAATCTGAAAGTACTCAGCCCCCGGGTGGTGCATGCCAGCGCGGGGACAGCCATGTCTGCCTCAGTCTTTGGGACTGTCCTCTGTGTTCTTACAGGTACTCTCTCTCTCTCCCTTTCAGACCTACTGAGCCCCAATCTTCTCTCAACCATCAGCTGTGCAAAAAAGATTGTGTCCGGAGCAGGGGGCATGAAGAACTGGTGAGGAGGACACTGTGGGACTACGTTAGCGGGCAGAGCCCCAGGAAGGATGTAGTGACAGAGAAAGGCACACTAGGCAAGGACTAGACCCTTTCTAGTCCTCTCTAGGCTGTCTCTCTAGGCGTCTGTGAGGATGGAGGAGTCAAGTGCCTTGCCTACTCTAGAAATACCAAGCAGAAGGGACACTGATGACTATTAGGGCTGACCCTTTCTGGAGGGAGAGTCAATGGTTGTGCCTGAGATTGATTGATTGATTATTTATTTATCTTTTTATTTATTTAGGAACTCTCAGCCTCGTAAAATGGTGCTCTCCCACTTCAGAGGGAGATAGGATTTGAAAATGTGGAAGCATACTGAATGGGGGAAGCGGACAAACAGCAGAGATAAGGAAATTTAAAGGAAGAATCAGAGGGGCCACAGGGGGACAGACCAGAAAGCTAGGAATGAAGGAGGTGCTGAGCACTGCTCTGCCTAAGAGACTCACTAAGAGTTGGGCCATGTATGTGGAGAAGGAGCTTACTAAGCGGTAAAGCAAGAACCAGTCGTTCTCTCCTCAGGGTAGCGTGGAGGTTGCACTGTGCAGGCCGGCCCCTCTCCTACTGGATGACAGGATGTTTCTTGGGATGAGACGGGGGAAGGGCTGCTGTGGAGTCATTTCAGAGCTCCTCTTCTCACTCGGGAATTCTTCATTTCCTCTTCCTCTTGCCTCCACTTCATGTTATTTTCTTTCCTTCCCATTTACAAATAAAACTGACCAGAGCCCCAGGAATAAGTGGTTTTCTCGGGCTTCCTCCTTGCACCCATTGGGCCCAGACCTTCTGGTTCCTGACTGTCATTGCAAACCAAGAGGACCACAGTGAAGGAGTTGTTATGTTTGGGGAATTATTAAAGCATTCCTTGTGCAAAGAATGTGTTGATTTATTCATTTTTAATTCCACATATATTGGAGTACCTAATCTAGTAGGAGTGCGGTAGGTACTAGAAGAAGGAAAATAAACCATAACTATTGTTCCTGAGGTGTTCATAATCTACCCAGAGACATACACAATTAATGGGTTCAATGAGTGGATACACACAATGAATACAATGGATAATGAAATGGGTAATGAAATCTACAATTTTTGGTTTGAAACAGCATCAGGATCCCAGCTATTCCTCCAAAGCCAACTATTTTCAAAGTAAAAGAGAAAGTTCTGAAGTAGGTAATGGGTGGAGCTAAGGGTCTTGTATGTTGAGGTGGAGAAAGTGGTGTCGGGGCTGATAGATGGTGCCAGGTGCCAATGATTTGGGTGGTTTCAGAGACTGGGCTAAAATCTAGATGTTAAAAAAAAAGGCATCCCTGTTTGGGATCTGAAGGTGCTGATGTGGAGAAAAACCTGCAGAAGGACGATGCAAAACAGAAAAGGGGCCGTTGGAGAAATGTCCTGCACATAGCTACCATCGGTACCGTTTGACTAAACTGTCCCACTTGGGCCACTGATGTCCCTACTTCTGAGCCTTGACTTTTGGATTTCACAGACCACTAAAACGTCAAAAAAGTTAACCCATGTTAAGATTCCTAACTTTTTATTTTAATACCCAAGTAAGAGTATTAATCAAAACAACTATCGTAAAACCATTTTTAACATGAAAAATGAACGTCATGGAGTGCCTGGGTGGCTCACTTAACCAAGTGTCTGCCTTGGGCTCAGGTCATGATCTTGGGGGCTCCTGGGATGGAGTTCCCCATCAGGCTCCCTGCTCAGCGGGGAGTCTGCTTCTCCTTCTACCCCTCCCCCCAGCTTGTGCTCTCTCTCTCTCTCTCTTGCTTTCTCAAATAAAATATTTTAAAAGTAAAAAAATAAAAAAGAATTTAAAAAAGAAAGAAAAATGAAGGTCATATTTGTAGCATAGTAAAATGGAATAGATTGTGTTTTATGAAAAAAATTTTAAACCCTGATTATATTATCCTTTTCTTGTTTTTCCAAGGACTGGTGAAGACTTCCTAACAGACCAGCACCAGTCTGAAGACCATTGTTTGGAAACCTCAGGAGATGTTTTGTAAGGTCCCTTCTGGCTCAGGCTTCCAGGATTAAAATAAGGATCATTAGGACCTATTTTCCCTCTTAGTGTGTTAGTCCTCAAAATAGCTGACTGGGTGCTTAGAATGGCCCTTTTGCAAGGGCACCATGAACTCCAGTGTTGGTGCCCTACTTGGACTCACTCTTTGATTTTTTCCAAATTTATATCTCCTTCTCACCCTGCCTGCCAAACTCCCACACCCTCTCATCCCAACAAGCACACTTAAACAATTCACCAAAATTACGTAGGAAAATCAAGGAACACTTTTTAAGGATTTTGAAACTGGCTGCTATAAAGATATCCGTACACTAGGATCCTGTAAGCTCACCCTTTGGACTCTACCCTAAAAATACACTTGAATAGAAGCACTAAACACGACTTTGATGTGGTAGGGCTGCTGGAGGGGAAGTAGTCAGAGACCCGCCCAGAGTGGGAGGGGCCAGGGAGAGGACTGGGAACAGCCCTCGCCCCACCCCCGCTGGGCTGGCCCCGCCCCTCGCACGAGACCTTTTTTAAAAAGCACGGGCGCGCCTTGCGCAGGCGCACTGCCGCTTGAACCTTAGCCGCGCATGCGCAGTGGTGGTAGGATGGCGGAGGTGGTCTCGTTTGCAGTTCCCCGCGAAAGCGACAAAACCTTGCTGGTGTGGGAGGTGAGTTCTGGGTCCACGGCCGAGGCTTCGCATGTGAGCCCAGTCAGGAGGGAGGGAGGGATGGAGAACGCCGTGTGTCTTCCCCCCCCCCCGTGACTGGGAGCCCTGGTGTCTGGCCTTAGCCTCACGCGCCTCGTAGTCTCCGCCGTGAGGAATCTTAGTTCTAGAGGGGACCTCAGCAGTCTGTCAGCCCCAACAGATTTCTGAGAGGTAACTCTCAACAGCCAGCACATGTTGCCTTCTAATGCTTCTCGAATCTTAAGATTTCAGAGGGAGACCTGTTCATGAAATGAGAAGAGCTTGGGGTTGTATGTGCAGAAGGGTTTAGGGAATATAAGGGAACGGGCAGTTTTGGTTTCTGGGCGTGAAATTTCATGCACTTACTTGGCGTGGGACCACCCCACAGCATTCTCTGTTCACAGTATTCTCCCAGTTTGGCCTTCTGTATTCGATCCGAGTCTTCCCAAACGCTGCAGTGGCCCGTCCTGGTTTCTATGCCATCATGAAGTTTTATTCAGCAAGGGATGCTCACAGAGCTCAAATGGCATGCCACGAGAAGCATCTTTTTCAGAATTCTCCAGTGCAGGTGGGTCCAAAGAGGAAATTCCTAACTCCCCTGGGACGGAGTGCTGAATTCCGTTAAAATAGACTAGCATTTGTGCAGCACTCTGATTTACAGAATGCTTTCACATGCATTGCTACATCGACCCTCCGGTTTCCCTGAGTTTTTGTTTGTTTGCTTTTTTTTAGACGAAGGAACCCGAACTGAAGACAGTTAAGTGACTTACTTACAGTTCATGATAATAACTGGAAGCTAGAGATCAAACCCCAACTTACTGATATTAAACCCCGTGGCATTTTATCCTGCCCTTTAATTTAAGAAATCTTAACAGGAAGAGTCTTGCTTATATTTACTATTATGTGGATTTAAAATGACAAATCTAGGGGTGCCTGGGTGGCTCAGTCGGTTGAGTATCTGCCTTCAGCTCCGGTCATGATCCCGGTCCGGCTCCCTGCTCAGCGGGGAGTCTGCTTCTTCCTCTTCCTCTTCGCTCTTGTGCTCTCTCTCTCACTCTCTCTCTCAAATAAATAAAATCTTAAAAAAAAA
>NW_025409634.1:0-12693 GCF_002201575.2 Neomonachus schauinslandi
ATTCGGGGTCTTTTCTGATTCCATACAAGTTTTAGGATTGTTTGTTCCAGCACTTTGAAAAATGTCATTGGAATTTTGATTGGGATGGCGCTGAAGGTATAGATTGCTCTGGGTAGCATAGACATTTTAACAATGTTTATTCTTCCGATCCATGAGCATGGAATGTTTTTCCATCTTTTTGTGTCTTCCTTGATTTCTTTCATGAGTGTTCTGTAGTTCCTAGAGTATAGATCCTTTGCCTCTTTGGGTAGGTTTATTCCGAGAGGTATCTTATGGTTTTTGGTGCTGTTGTAAATGGAATCGTTTCTCTAATTTCTCTTTCTACAGTTGCACTGTTAGTGTATAAGAAAGCAACTGATTTCTGTGCATTGGTTTTTTATCCTGCCACATTACTGGATTGCTGAATGAGTTCTAGTAATTTGGGGGTGGAGTCTTTTGGGTTTTCCACAGAAAGTATCATGTCATCTACCAAGAGAGAGAGTTTGACTTCTTTGCCAATTTGAATACCTTTTATTTCTTTTTTTTGTCTGATTGCTGTTGCTAGAACTTCTAGTACTATGTTGAACAATAGTGGTGAGAGTGGGCATCTTTGATGTGTTCCTGATCTTAAGGGAAAAGCTCTCAGCTTTTCCCCATTGAGGAGGATATTCACTGTGGGTTTTTCATAGATGGATTTTATGAGCTTGAGGAATGTTCCCTCTATCCCTATACCCTGGAGAGTTTTAATCAGGAAAGGATGTTGTATTTTGTCAAATGATTTTTCTGCATCAATTGAGAGGACCATATGGTTCTTCTCCCTCCTCTTATTAATGTGTTCTATCACAGTGATTGATTTGTGAATGTTGAACCACCCTTGCATCCCTGGGATAAATCCCACTTGGTCGTGGTGGATGATCCCTTTAATGTATTGTTGGATCCTATTTGCTAGGATTTTGTTGAGGATTTTGGAATCCATATTCATCAGGGATATCGGTCTGAAATTCTCCTTTTTGATGGGGTCTTTGCCTGGTTTGGGGATTAAGGTAATGCTGGCCTCATAGAATGAGTTTGGAAGTTTTCCTTCTGTTTCTCTTTTTTGAAACAGCTTCAGTAGAATAGGTATTATTTCTTTGAATGTTTGGTAGAATTCCCCAGGGAATCCACCAGGCCCTGGACTCTTGTGTTTTGGGAGGTTTTTGATCACTGCTTCAATCTCGTTACTGGTTATTGGCCTATTCAGGTGGTCCATTTCTTCCTGTTTCAGTCTTGGCAGCTTATAGGTTTCCAGGAAGGCATCCATTTCATCCAGATTGCTCACTTTATTGGCATATAGTTGTTGATAATAATTTCTAATAATTGTTTCTATTTCCTTGGTGTCAGTCGTGATCTCTCCCCTTTCATTCATAATTTTTTTTTAAAGATTTTATTTATTTATTTATTTGAGAGAGAGAGCGAGAAACAGCATGAGAGGGGATAGGGTCAGAGGGAGAAGCAGGCTCCCCGCCAAGCCGGGAGCCCGATGCGGGACTCGATCCCAGGACTCCGGGATCATGACCTGAGCCGAAGGCAGCCACCCAACCAACTGAGCCACCCAGGCGCCCCTCATTCATAATTTTATTAATTTGGGTCCTTTCTTTTTTCTTTTGGCTAAGTCTGGCCAGTGGTTTATCGATCTTATTAATTCTTTCAAAGAACCAACTTCTAGTTTCATTGATCTGATCTACCATGTTTTTGGTTTCTAATTCATTGATCTCTGCTCTAATTTTAATTATTTCTCTTCTAATGTGTGTCTTAGGCATTGTTTGTTGCTTTTTCTCTAGTTCTTTAAGGTGTAGAGTTAGTTGGTGAATTTGGGATTTAGTGAGGCTTAGATTGCTATGTATTTCCCCCTTAGGACTGCCTTTGCAGTATCCCATAGGTTTTGGTCCGATGTGTTTTCGTTCTCATTGATTTCCATAAATTGTTTAAGTTCTTCTTTGATTTCTTGGTTGACTCAAACATTCTTGAGCAGAGTGGTCTTTAGCTTCCAAGTGTTTGAATTTCTGCCAAACTTGGTCTTGTGATTGAGTTCCAGTTTTAGAGCGTTGTGGTCTGAGAATATGCAGGGAATAACCTCAATCTTTTGGTATCGGTTGAGACCTGATTTGTGACCCAGTATGTGGTCTATTCTGGAGAAAGTCCATGTGCGCTCTAGAAGAATGAGTATTCTGTTGTTTTAGGGTGGAATATTCTGTAAATATCTATGAGGTCCATCTGGTCCAATGTATCATTCAAAGCTCTTGTTTCCTTGTTGATTCTCTGCTTAGATGATCTGTCCATTGCTGAGAGTGGAGTATTGAGGTCTCCTACAATTAATGTATTGTTATCAATAGGACTCTTTATTTTGGTTAACAGTTGGCTTATGTAGATGGCTGCTCCCATGTTGGGGGCAAAGATATTTACAATTGTTAGATCTTCTTGTTGGATAGACCCTTTAAGAATGATCTAGTGTCCTTCTGTGTCTCTAACTACAGTCTTTAGTTTAAAATCTAATTTGTCTGTTATAAGAATTGGTACCCCAGCTTTCTTTTGAGGTCCACTGGTATGGAAGATGGATCTCCATCCCTTCACTTTCAGTCTGGATGTATCTTTAGGTTCAAAATGAGTCTCTTGTATACAGCCTATGGATGGGTCCTCTCTTTTTATCCAATCTGCAACCCTGTGCCACTTTATGGGAGTGTTTAGGCCATTCACGTTGAGAGTGATTATTGAAAGATATGAATTAATTGTCATCATGTTGCCTGTGAAGATGTTGTTTTTATAGATTGTCCCTATAAATTTCTGTTGTATAACACTCTTGGGGTCTTTCTCCTTTTATAGAACCCCCCTTAATATTTCTTGCAGGGCCGGCTTAGTGGTCACATATTCTTTCAGTTTCTGCCGGTCGTGGAAGCTCTGCATCTCTCCATCCATTCTAAATGACAGCCTTGCTGGATAAAGTATTCTTGGCTGCATGTTCTTCTCATTTAGTACCCTGAATATGTCTTGCCAGGCCTTTCTGGCTTGCCAGGTCTCTGTGGATAGGTCTGACGTTATTCTGATGTTCCTCCCTCTGTACATAAGGAATCTCTTCCCCCTAACTGCCCTTAAGATGGTTTCCTTGGTTCTAAGATTTGCAAGTTTTACTATTATATGCCGGGGTGTTGGCCTCTTTTCCTTGATCTTAGGAGGGTTCCTCTCTGCCTCTAGGACTCGAATGTTTGTTTCATTCCCCAGATTAGGGAAGTTCTCAGCTATGATTTGCTCAAATACATCTTCCAGTCCTCTCTCTCTCTCCACTCCCTCCGGGATTCCAATAATTCTGACATTGGAATGTTTGATGGTGTCACTTATTTCTCTGATTCTATTTTCATGGATTCTTAGTTGTTTTTCCCTGGCCTCCTCTTTTCCCTTTTTATCAATTATATTGTCTTCCAGGTTGCTTATTCGTTCTTCTGCCTCAGTTACCCTAACTGTTAGATTATCTAGATTGGATTGGATCTCACTGATAGCATTTTTAAGTTCTGCCAATTCACCTTTTATTTCTGCCCTTAGAGACTCTGTGTTGCCATTAATTGATTTCTCCATTCTAGCCATTGTCTTCACAATTGCTACCCTGAATTCCATCTCTGACATCTTGGTTATATCTGCATCCATTTGTAAATCTGCAGCATAAGTCATAATCTCTGAGTCTTTTCTATTTTGGGGGTTCCTCCTCCTAGTCATTCTGTTGATGGGTGTTTGAGGGAATGTATAGAGTCCAAATTATTGACCAGAACCCAAGCAAGATGCACCTGTGTTCTTGGGATCTTAGGGTTGCTGGCCTCTTGTTTTCCCAGCCTGTCTTCTGGGGGAGGGGCCTGCCGCACTGTTACTCAGGCAGCCCTGTTTGGGCAGAGTTGCCCTGCCCCCCTGTGGCCGGGGATGGGCTCAGTGGGAATCAGTTTTGGGGGCTTTTGTTCTCTGGCGGCTTTCCGCATCTCTTCTGTGAGTCAGAGCAGAAGAGACCATTTCCAACCCTCTGTCTCAGAGCAGAGGGATTGCAGTCTGTTCTCCAGTGAGCTCTCCAGGCCACACTGTCTCCATTTCTGTCCGTGCTGCTATAAACTGCAGCGTCCTGGGTTGTGCACCCCTCCGCAGCACCCCCAGTCCTGCCTCCAGGTTGGAGCACATCTCTGCCCTTTGTGCTTCTAAATCCGCCAACCACTCTCAGTTCACACGAGTGACCCTGCCACTCTGGGTTTCCATCCAGGGGGCTGCAATTCACAGGCGCAACCCTGCCACTCGGAGTTTCCACCCCAGGGGCTGCCCTAAAGTCCTTTCCCCGCCCCATTGGTCTGTGAGTCTGTGCCCCGTCTGCAGCGTGCGAGGCTGTCACTCACCGGCGGTGTAGGATCCCCATGGTCATGCACCCTCCCACTGCCGTTTATCCTCTGATATCTGCCCGCAGAATCCAATGAGTGTCCATTTAAATGAAATCAACCACAGGCCCCAAAAGGCAATCGCAGAGACCCTTAATTATTTTAAAAATTAAATTAAAATAATTAAAAATAATTATTTTCCTCTTGTCTTAAGTCCTTAATATTCGTAGGTATGGACAGTGCTTATATTTGGCTGATGTAGCCAGCATTCCATGGGAGCAGATATCCTGTATCAAGGCAACAACAGTTATTTTATCAGCATTCCATTGAAAATGCTGCTGTCAACTCAGCCATTAGCTTCATTTTGCAAATTGATTCTCTTTATAGTTACCCATATTGGATGACAGAGTTTCGAAAGGGAAGAAGTGGAAGAAAGAAGTATGCCTGCTGAGATAATTGCACTCGTCTGTCTCCACAGGATATAAAATATCTCCTTTATCCATTCATTCTTCTAAGCATGCTATTTCAGAGTGCAGGTCAGCTAAGAACTCAAATGTTAAAAAGTCCAGATGATATTTCCAGAGCAATACATTACCCAACTTTTGAGCTAGTACAGACAAGGTGACCAATGGCTGGTGGGCTAGTCATATGCCCCAGAGAAGTGTATAGTCATGCTTGAAAGTGATTCCTCTGGGGGAGTCTGGGTTGCGGTTTTGAAACTATGGTTTGTTTGCTACAGAACAAGCCAACCATGGTTCCTTCACGCAACGCTTGTGTTCCATGCAGCTAGAGGTGAAGCAAGGATGTGTTTTCTTCTTTCTCTTCCTCAAGTTTGAGTAGCATTTAGTTTGCTATTTGAGCAGGAATATTAGCTCCCCTTATAGATGGGGGTGTCAGGAGATAAGAACTCGTGCTCTCCCCAGCTCTTCCTTATGAAGAAATCTTGATGTTACTTTTGGTGATGCAACTCCTCCTTTAGATTATAGGGGTTTTGTTAGATGGTAACACGGACAGTTTTTTTCAGTTTAATACAATATGAGGATAGGAAGGAGGCAGGAGGGGGCAGTGCTCATGGGAGAGGAAAAAGAGGCAAGGAGAGAAAGGCAGAAATGAGAGATTTGGAATTGCAAATCTGTGGTTAAAAAGAACAGCTATGGAGGTACCAATTTCTCTGTGTTTTCAAGGCCTGTACAGTGAATAGACATGTGTGGAGCCCTCCCCAACCGTTCTGCACGACTGAATCTTCCCCTGAGTGTGATCTTAAACAACCCTATCCCATCTCCTGGCCTTCCTCCCTGCCTTCCATTTTAGAAATACCAGGGAGAAGAAGTCTGATTATATGCCCAGGATAGCATGAAAATAAGGGAAGGTTTCTTTAAGAAAAAAAAAAAAAAGAAATAAAACAGCCATTGATTATTAGGCAGTAGTCCCCCTGCTCAGGGCAGGGCCAAACTCCCTCTGTTTTCATGGTACCTCAGCAGCTGCTGTTCCAAGATCTCACAAACCTGGCCTCATGTGAAGGGGTTGGAGATACTAGAAGATGATTAGAACAGTGGGGAGTGTTAAATAGATTCTCTATTGTAAATATTATTTGTATGATGCTTAAAAATGCTTTTCTCCAAAAAGACTGGACTTTTGAAGGACAATTTCTGTGGAGTTTGGATAAGTAGGAGAGATGTCTGTGACAGGGTGCTTGCGGCTACTAGGGAAGCATTTTTATTTACATGATGATAGCAGTAATACCATGTGGGTTAGTTAGAGGGTAGAGGTAGAGGGTAGAAGGATTTCATATCACCAGGTAAGGAACTGAGCATTTCATATGCCTGAGTATATTTGTCTAATTAAAAAATCATTTTGGAAATAAGACTTTATATTTCAGAGTTTGTCATATATCCAGGCCAGTACGATTTAGTCTTTAATGATGGCTCTTCTATGAGTTCTGAAAATATTCCTCGAGTATGGATTTTACTAATTTGTAAGGGATTGCTAGATAATTCTTCCAACTCGTGTCCTGCTTCCCTGAGGCATTTCCAACTTTAAAGTCACTATTTCTCTTTTTCACTAACTAGATGTGTTTGGTATTGCAGGGGTATTATAATTGCTGAGACCCTAGCCTGCCTTCCAACTTCTCAGGTGGGTGGTAACCTATAGAAGCCCTTGTGGCTACTCTATTTTTACTGGGATTGAAGCATTATAATTTGATTCTGAAATTTCCTCATACATACTATAGTGAAAAATTTTACAAATGTTTTCACCATTTTTATTAAAATGGAACATACATTATCATAACGACTATAGAACTTAGAATAAGCTCTGGTAAACAGAGGTATATATTCCCGAATTTATTATCTTGGGTTCCTAGTACCTTGTGCAAAATATCTATTCTGACAGAGACTTCTAATATTCTCCCAATCCAGTGCTCCTCTCTTTCAAGACACGTGGGAGAATTGCAGTTGCATAAGTAGTTACTGCCATTGAATTGTGAGCAGAAGAAACATGTGTCACTTCAGGGCTAGAGCATTTATTTGCTGGTGTGTGACTCTCTAGCTCTGCCCATTCCTTCCAGTGGGAGCCCTGAAGCATCGTGGAGAAATGGTGGCATCTCCAGATGCAATGACCACAGGGAACAAAACTGATCTGCCAGTCTATACTGTGCATATAGTAGGAGTGACAAATAAACTTTTGTATTTTTAAGTTACTGAAATTTCTGGGATTCTTTGTTAGTGCAACATAACCTAACCTATTCTAACTACCATATGCTTCTTCACTAACATACACAGATGATGGCCTGTGGACAAATCTGGCATGCTGTCTATATTTAAAAACTTCTTTATTTTCTGTACTTCTTTTCTTGTGGTAAAGTAGATCTAATATACATTTTACCTTTTATTTAATTTTATTTTATTATGTTATGTTAGTCGCCATACAATACATCATTAGTTTTTGATGTAGTGATCCACGATTCATTGTTTTCGTATAACACCCAGTGCTCCATGCAATACGTGCCGTCCTTAATACCCATCACCGGGATAACCCATCTGCCCACCCCCCTCCCCTCTAAAACCTTGTTTGTTTCTCAGAGTCCATAGTCTCTCATGGTTGTCTCCCCCTCCGATATCCCCCCTTAATTTTCCCTTCCTTCTCCTAATGTCCTCCATGCTATTCCTTATGTTCCACAAATAAGTGAAACCATATGATAATTGACTTCCTCTGCTTGACTTATTTCACTTAGCATTATCTCCTCCAGTCCCATCCATGTTGATGTAAAAATTGGGTATTCATCCTTTCTGATGGCTGAGTAATAGTCCATTGTATATATGGACCACATCATCTTGATCCATTCATCTGTTGAAGGGCATCTCGGCTCTTTCCACAGTGTGGCTATTGCAGATATTGCTGCTATGAACATTGGGGTGTATATGGCCCTTCTTTTCACTACATCTGTGTTTTTGGGGTAAATACCCAGGAGTGCAATTGCTGGGTCATAGGGTAGCTCTATTTTTAATTTTTTGAGGCACGTCCACACTGTTTTCCAAAGTGGCTGTACCAACTTTCATTCCCACCAACAGTGTAAGAGAGTTCCCCTTTCTCCACAACCTCTCCAACATTTGTTGTTTCTTGCCTTGTCCATTTTTGCCATTCTAACTGGTGTAAGGTGGTATCTCAATGTGGTTTTGATTTGAATTTCCCTGATGGCTAATGATGATGAATATTTTTTCATGTGTCTTTTAGCCATTTGTATGTCTTTTTTTGAGAAGTCTGTTCATGTCTTCTGTCCATTTTTTGACTTGATTATTTGTTTTTTTGGGTGTTGAGCTTGAGAAATTCTTCATAGATCTTAGATACCAGCCCTTTATCTGTGGTGTCATTTGCAAATATCTTCTCCCATTCTGTGGGTTGCCTCTTTGTTTTGTTGACTGTTTCCTTTGCTCTGCAGAAGGTTTTTATCTTGATGAAGTCCCAAAAGTTCATTTTTGCTTTTGTTTCCCTTGTCTTTGGAGATGTACCTTGAAAGAAGTTGCTGTGGCCAATGTCCAAGAAGTTCCTGCCTATGTTGTCCTCTAGGATTTTGATGGATTCCTGTCTCACATTGAGGTCTTTCATCCATTTTGAGTTTATCTTTGTGAATGGTGTTAGAAAATGGTCGAGTTTCGTTCTTCTGCATGTGACTGTCCAATTTTCCCAGCACCATTGATTGAAGAGACTGTCTTTTTGCATTGCATGTTTTTTCCTGCTTTGTCGAAGATTATTTGACCATAGAGTTGAGGGTCCATATCTGGGCTCTCTATTCTGTTCCATTGGTCTATATGTCTGTTTTTGTGCCAGTACCATGCTGTCTTGGTGATCACTGCTTTGTAATATAGCTTGAAATTGGGCAATGTGACGCCCCCCGCTTTATTTTTCTTTTTCAACATTTTGTTGGCGATTCGGGGTCTTTTCTGATTCCATACAAGTTTTAGGATTGTTTGTTCCAGCACTTTGAAAAATGTCATTGGAATTTTGATTGGGATGGCGCTGAAGGTATAGATTGCTCTGGGTAGCATAGACATTTTAACAATGTTTATTCTTCCGATCCATGAGCATGGAATGTTTTTCCATCTTTTTGTGTCTTCCTTGATTTCTTTCATGAGTGTTCTGTAGTTCCTAGAGTATAGATCCTTTGCCTCTTTGGGTAGGTTTATTCCGAGAGGTATCTTATGGTTTTTGGTGCTGTTGTAAATGGAATCGTTTCTCTAATTTCTCTTTCTACAGTTGCACTGTTAGTGTATAAGAAAGCAACTGATTTCTGTGCATTGGTTTTTTATCCTGCCACATTACTGGATTGCTGAATGAGTTCTAGTAATTTGGGGGTGGAGTCTTTTGGGTTTTCCACAGAAAGTATCATGTCATCTACCAAGAGAGAGAGTTTGACTTCTTTGCCAATTTGAATACCTTTTATTTCTTTTTTTTGTCTGATTGCTGTTGCTAGAACTTCTAGTACTATGTTGAACAATAGTGGTGAGAGTGGGCATCTTTGATGTGTTCCTGATCTTAAGGGAAAAGCTCTCAGCTTTTCCCCATTGAGGAGGATATTCACTGTGGGTTTTTCATAGATGGATTTTATGAGCTTGAGGAATGTTCCCTCTATCCCTATACCCTGGAGAGTTTTAATCAGGAAAGGATGTTGTATTTTGTCAAATGATTTTTCTGCATCAATTGAGAGGACCATATGGTTCTTCTCCCTCCTCTTATTAATGTGTTCTATCACAGTGATTGATTTGTGAATGTTGAACCACCCTTGCATCCCTGGGATAAATCCCACTTGGTCGTGGTGGATGATCCCTTTAATGTATTGTTGGATCCTATTTGCTAGGATTTTGTTGAGGATTTTGGAATCCATATTCATCAGGGATATCGGTCTGAAATTCTCCTTTTTGATGGGGTCTTTGCCTGGTTTGGGGATTAAGGTAATGCTGGCCTCATAGAATGAGTTTGGAAGTTTTCCTTCTGTTTCTCTTTTTTGAAACAGCTTCAGTAGAATAGGTATTATTTCTTTGAATGTTTGGTAGAATTCCCCAGGGAATCCACCAGGCCCTGGACTCTTGTGTTTTGGGAGGTTTTTGATCACTGCTTCAATCTCGTTACTGGTTATTGGCCTATTCAGGTGGTCCATTTCTTCCTGTTTCAGTCTTGGCAGCTTATAGGTTTCCAGGAAGGCATCCATTTCATCCAGATTGCTCACTTTATTGGCATATAGTTGTTGATAATAATTTCTAATAATTGTTTCTATTTCCTTGGTGTCAGTCGTGATCTCTCCCCTTTCATTCATAATTTTTTTTTAAAGATTTTATTTATTTATTTATTTGAGAGAGAGAGCGAGAAACAGCATGAGAGGGGATAGGGTCAGAGGGAGAAGCAGGCTCCCCGCCAAGCCGGGAGCCCGATGCGGGACTCGATCCCAGGACTCCGGGATCATGACCTGAGCCGAAGGCAGCCACCCAACCAACTGAGCCACCCAGGCGCCCCTCATTCATAATTTTATTAATTTGGGTCCTTTCTTTTTTCTTTTGGCTAAGTCTGGCCAGTGGTTTATCGATCTTATTAATTCTTTCAAAGAACCAACTTCTAGTTTCATTGATCTGATCTACCATGTTTTTGGTTTCTAATTCATTGATCTCTGCTCTAATTTTAATTATTTCTCTTCTAATGTGTGTCTTAGGCATTGTTTGTTGCTTTTTCTCTAGTTCTTTAAGGTGTAGAGTTAGTTGGTGAATTTGGGATTTAGTGAGGCTTAGATTGCTATGTATTTCCCCCTTAGGACTGCCTTTGCAGTATCCCATAGGTTTTGGTCCGATGTGTTTTCGTTCTCATTGATTTCCATAAATTGTTTAAGTTCTTCTTTGATTTCTTGGTTGACTCAAACATTCTTGAGCAGAGTGGTCTTTAGCTTCCAAGTGTTTGAATTTCTGCCAAACTTGGTCTTGTGATTGAGTTCCAGTTTTAGAGCGTTGTGGTCTGAGAATATGCAGGGAATAACCTCAATCTTTTGGTATCGGTTGAGACCTGATTTGTGACCCAGTATGTGGTCTATTCTGGAGAAAGTCCATGTGCGCTCTAGAAGAATGAGTATTCTGTTGTTTTAGGGTGGAATATTCTGTAAATATCTATGAGGTCCATCTGGTCCAATGTATCATTCAAAGCTCTTGTTTCCTTGTTGATTCTCTGCTTAGATGATCTGTCCATTGCTGAGAGTGGAGTATTGAGGTCTCCTACAATTAATGTATTGTTATCAATAGGACTCTTTATTTTGGTTAACAGTTGGCTTATGTAGATGGCTGCTCCCATGTTGGGGGCAAAGATATTTACAATTGTTAGATCTTCTTGTTGGATAGACCCTTTAAGAATGATCTAGTGTCCTTCTGTGTCTCTAACTACAGTCTTTAGTTTAAAATCTAATTTGTCTGTTATAAGAATTGGTACCCCAGCTTTCTTTTGAGGTCCACTGGTATGGAAGATGGATCTCCATCCCTTCACTTTCAGTCTGGATGTATCTTTAGGTTCAAAATGAGTCTCTTGTATACAGCCTATGGATGGGTCCTCTCTTTTTATCCAATCTGCAACCCTGTGCCACTTTATGGGAGTGTTTAGGCCATTCACGTTGAGAGTGATTAT
Source organism: Neomonachus schauinslandi (assembly GCF_002201575.2). Classification (NCBI taxonomy): domain Eukaryota; kingdom Metazoa; phylum Chordata; class Mammalia; order Carnivora; family Phocidae; genus Neomonachus; species Neomonachus schauinslandi. The sequence goes on from NW_025409634.1 coordinate 11,511, forward strand.
TGAAAGATATGAATTAATTGTCATCATGTTGCCTGTGAAGATGTTGTTTTTATAGATTGTCCCTATAAATTTCTGTTGTATAACACTCTTGGGGTCTTTCTCCTTTTATAGAACCCCCCTTAATATTTCTTGCAGGGCCGGCTTAGTGGTCACATATTCTTTCAGTTTCTGCCGGTCGTGGAAGCTCTGCATCTCTCCATCCATTCTAAATGACAGCCTTGCTGGATAAAGTATTCTTGGCTGCATGTTCTTCTCATTTAGTACCCTGAATATGTCTTGCCAGGCCTTTCTGGCTTGCCAGGTCTCTGTGGATAGGTCTGACGTTATTCTGATGTTCCTCCCTCTGTACATAAGGAATCTCTTCCCCCTAACTGCCCTTAAGATGGTTTCCTTGGTTCTAAGATTTGCAAGTTTTACTATTATATGCCGGGGTGTTGGCCTCTTTTCCTTGATCTTAGGAGGGTTCCTCTCTGCCTCTAGGACTCGAATGTTTGTTTCATTCCCCAGATTAGGGAAGTTCTCAGCTATGATTTGCTCAAATACATCTTCCAGTCCTCTCTCTCTCTCCACTCCCTCCGGGATTCCAATAATTCTGACATTGGAATGTTTGATGGTGTCACTTATTTCTCTGATTCTATTTTCATGGATTCTTAGTTGTTTTTCCCTGGCCTCCTCTTTTCCCTTTTTATCAATTATATTGTCTTCCAGGTTGCTTATTCGTTCTTCTGCCTCAGTTACCCTAACTGTTAGATTATCTAGATTGGATTGGATCTCACTGATAGCATTTTTAAGTTCTGCCAATTCACCTTTTATTTCTGCCCTTAGAGACTCTGTGTTGCCATTAATTGATTTCTCCATTCTAGCCATTGTCTTCACAATTGCTACCCTGAATTCCATCTCTGACATCTTGGTTATATCTGCATCCATTTGTAAATCTGCAGCATAAGTCATAATCTCTGAGTCTTTTCTATTTTGGGGGTTCCTCCTCCTAGTCATTCTGTTGATGGGTGTTTGAGGGAATGTATAGAGTCCAAATTATTGACCAGAACCCAAGCAAGATGCACCTGTGTTCTTGGGATCTTAGGGTTGCTGGCCTCTTGTTTTCCCAGCCTGTCTTCTGGGGGAGGGGCCTGCCGCACTGTTACTCAGGCAGCCCTGTTTGGGCAGAGTTGCCCTGCCCCCC
>NW_025409635.1:0-12693 GCF_002201575.2 Neomonachus schauinslandi
CAAGAACACTAATTGAAAGGGATATATACACCCCTATGTTTACAGCACCATTATTGACAATTGCCAAATTCTGGAAGCAGCCCAAGGGTCCATCGGTTGATCAGTAGATCAATAAGATGTGGTATGTATGTAAACACACATGCACATACATATAAACCATATAAATATATATGTATTTATATATATATATAATAGATATTATAAGACACACACACACACACACACACACACACCCAAAACGGAATGTGATACAGCCATAAAAAATAACGAGATCCTGCCATTTGCAACAACATGGATGGAGCTTGAGTGTATTATGCTAAGTGAAATAAGCCGGAACTGGAGTCAAATCCTGCCTCGGCCTCACTGTGGAGCACGGAAGTCGGAAGTTCCTTAAAGCCTGGATTCCCTTATTAGTCAAAAGGGGACAGCCTTTCTACCTTCCTCGTGGAATCGTTATTGGGATTGACTGACATGATTCATGTTCTCAAAAGACACTCAGTAATCCTTAGCTGTACCTGTTTAATAACTTAGCTGTACCTGTTTAAGTTAGCCCACTGTGAGCCTGCTGGGGCCATGGGCTCTGGGCCTCTGCCTCAGTCTGTCCCCTCTGCCCAGCAAGCCCGGCTCCCCCTGATTCAGTTGTCCTTCCAGAAAGCCTTCGTCACCTCCCGTATGGGTGACACGTCCCTCAGCTGGGATCCCACAACCCTGGTGCTCCGCCATCAGACCCAGGCGAGCCCTGGGACTGGACATCACCCAGAGCGTGTGTCCTGGGCATGGACAATCCCCAGTGTGGACACTGGCAACCTGGAGCTCCCTGAACTGTCATCTGGCTTGGGAGCAAATGTTGGGGTGCCTTGAGATGGGGCTCTATCCCTCCATAGCAGACAAAATGAGCTGCCCTCAGCTCCATCATTCCTGTCCCCCGTCTGCCCCCACCGTGTAATCACTGGTACATGGCAACTCGGGCCTCCGTGGCTGCCAGGATCCCAGAGGCTTTTGGTGGTTGGTGTTGAAAGTATTTTCTGGAGGTGAATTTGGTTTTGATGGAAACCTCGGGAGGATGAAGCCTGGCCACCCCCTACAAGCCCACACAGAGCCTGTGCCCCTGACCAATATGGCAGCGCCCCAGCCTGTGGCAGCCCTCCCCCTCGTGCTCAGAGCTCTCCTCTCTCCCCTGCTCCCCATTCAATGGTGTTTCTCTCTCTTCCTGCAGGGAGAGCCCCCCATGTTCTCTCTCTGAGGATCTGTCTTCTGTGCCTTGGGGGCAGAGAGGACAGGGCTGACTGGCCATGGCCTCCCATACAGGTCCAGGTGAAGTGGACTCCCCCTCACCTGTGGATGAATATTGTAACAAATAATCCTTAACTTAAATATTATATTATATTATATTAATTAATTTTAACAACCAATTCTTACAACCAAAGAACATAGGTTCTCTTCATTTATCTGTGTCTTTTTCAAGTTCTGTTGATCAATTTCTTATAACTTTTAGTGTGGAGCTCTTTCACCTCCATGACTAAATTTTTCCTAAGTATTTATTCATTAGATATTATTGTAAATGGATTATTTTCTTAATTTCTCTTTCAGATACTTCATCATTAGTGTATTATTGTATATTTATTCTATATCCTGCAAGTTTACTGAGTTTGTTTATTAGTTCTAACAATTATTTGATAGAGTCTTCTGTGGTTTTCTGGATACAAGATGATATAATCTGTAAGAAGAAGCAAGTTAGATTATTTATTTCTGATTTGAATATCTTTTATTTTTTCCTTGCTTAATTGTTCTGGCTAGAACTCTCAGTACTATACGGAATAGAAATTTTAAGATGATCATTCTTGTGTTGTTTCTGATCTTGGAGAAACAAAGTTTTCAGCATTTTTAGTATTGATTTATTATGTGTTTTTTTTTTTTCTATAACTAATGTTTGGAGAGTTTTTATCAAGACAATATGTTGCATTTTATCAAATGTTTTTTCCTGCACCTATTGAGATGATCAGTCTGATTTTTATATCATTTTGTTAAATATATGGTTTATCGTGTTTACTGATTTGTATATGTTGAATCATGTTTATATCCCAGGGATAAATCCCACTTGGTCATTGTGTATGATTCTTTTTAATGTGCTCTTGAATTGGGTTTGCTAGTATTTCATTGAGGCTTTTTTGCAACTATCTTCATTAGGGATATTTGCCTGTAGTTTTTTTTTTTTGTGGTGTCATTTTCTGGCCTTGCTTTAACAGTAACACTTCCCTGGTAAGATTGGTAAGATTATTTGCAAGTGTTCCCTACTCTTCTTTGATTACTGTTTCAGTCTTCCTGTTCTTTCTTCATTTAGATTTTTTATTTCTTTATGATTCAATCTTTGTAGGTTGGATATTTCTAGGAATTTTTTTTTTCTTTTTCTGTTATACAAATTTTTGTACAGTAACTGTTAATAGAAGTTTCTTATGATTCCTTGTAATTTGTATTATCTGTTGCTATGTCTTCTCTTTCATTTTTAATGTTGTTTATTTGATTTTTGTCCTTGTGTATCTAACAACAAAAAAAATAATTTTATCTTTTCAAAACCAGCTGTTAGTTTACTGATGTTTTCTATTGCATTTGTGTCCTTGACGGCATTTCTTTCTTTTTTTCTTTTAAGATTTTTATTTATTTGACAGAGAGAGACACAGTGAGAGAGGGAACACAAGCAGGGGGAGTGGGAGAGGGAGAAGCAGGCTTCCCGTGGAGCAGGGAGCCCGATGCGGGGCTCGATCCCAGGACCCTGGGGTCATGACCTGAGCCAAAGGCAGATGCATAATGATTGAGCCATCCAGGCACCCCGATTGCATTTATTTCTGAGGTAATTTTTATTTCTTCTTTCTTCTGGTAACTTGGGGTTAGTGTGTTCTTCTTTTGTTAGTTTTTGAGGTAAATAAATTTATTTATTTGAAATATTTATTTTTTATTGATGTAGGCTTTTAAAAAATATTGTATTTATTTATTTGACAGAGAGAGCACAAGCAGGGGGAGTAGCAGAGGGAGAGGGAGAAAAAGGCTCTCTGCGGAGCAGGGAGCCTGATGTGGGACTTGATCCGAGGACCCTGGGATCATGGGATCATGACCTGAGCTGAAGCAGAGGTTTAACTGACGGAGCCACCCAGGTGCCCCTTAATGTAGACTTTTCTTGCAAGAAACTATTCTGTTAGAAATCCTTTTGCTGCATTATGTATATCATATTATATATTATATATACATATACATTATATATAATCTCAAATTATATTTTTGACCCATAGGTTGTTCAGGAGTGTGTTTGTATTTCGTATATTTGTAAATATTGCTTCTGCTATTGACTTCTATTTTCCTACCTATGGGAGCAGAAAATATACTTGATATAGTCAGTTCTTATATGAGTTAAAACTTGTTTTATGGCCGAATATATAATATATCCTAGAGAATGTTCCATGTGGATTTGAGAAAAAAAATTGTGTGTTGTTCTGATGTAGGACTGAAAATTCTTTATATGTCTGTTAGGTCCATTCTGTCTAAAGCATTGAACAAGTCAGTGGTTCCCTTAATGATTTTCTCCCTGGATGATCCACCCATTGCTGAAAATGGGGTTTAAGTCACCTACTCCTATTGTATTGTGTCAATTTCACTCTTCATATCCGCTAATATTGGCTTTCCATGTATATCTGTGTGTTTCTATGTTGTGTACATACACACCTCTTTATTATTAGCTATTGACCTTTTTTCTCTTGTGCCAGATTTTCACTTAAAGCATATATTCTCCTATATAAGCATATGTTTTCCTGCTATGTTTTGACCATTATTCACATGGAAACTCTTCCGTCAGCCTTTCAGTTTTACACGATGTATGTCCTTAGAGATAAAGTTTGTCTCTTATACAGAGCATATTGTTGGATACTGGTATTTTGGTACTTTATCCATTCAGTCACTCTACATCTTTTGATTGGAGAATTTACTTATAGGGGCGCCTGGGTGGCTCAGATGGTTAAGCGTCTGCCTTCGGCTCAGGTCATGATCCCAGGGCCCTGGGATCGAGCCTCACATCGGGCTCCTGGCTCAGCGGGGAGCCTGCTTCTCCCTCTCCCTCTGCCTCTCTCCTTGCTCATGCTCTCTCTCTCCCTCTCTGTATCTCTGTGTGTCAAATGAATAAATAAAATCTTTTTTAAAAATTTACTTATGTATTTATTTATGAGAGAGGGCCACAAGCAGGGGAAGGACAGAGGGAGAGAGAGAATCTCCTGATGAAGGGCTTGATCTCATGATCCTGAAATCATGACCTGAACTGAAATCAAGAGTTGGACGATTGAATGACTGAACCACCCAGGCATCCCTTGACTGAAGAATTTAATACATTTTTATTTACAGTAATTACTGGCAGTGACAGCCTTACTATTACATTGCAATTTTGGTAATTGTTCTCTGTTTTGTAGTTTGTTCCTGTCTTCTTCTTTGGCTGTCTCCTTTGTGATTTCTTGATGTTTTCCACTTATGCTTAGATTCCTTTTTCTTTCTCTTTACTATAACTACTGTAGGTTTTAGCTTTGTGAATGCTACCAAGTGTACATAAAACATCTTAGAGTTATAACACTTCATTTTATGTGATAAAAATTAAATTCAATAGTATATAAAACGTCTACATTTTTCCTACTCCTCCCCCACATGTTTTATTCTATTGATGCCAGACTTTATGTTCTTTTATATTGTGTATCCATTAACACCTTATTGTAGTTCGGATATTTTTAATAATTTTCTTGAAGGGCCTGTTACCAAGGACATTGCTGGGCTTGGGTCCTACCTGGTCCCTGGGTGAAGTCATGTCCTCCAGGATCATAGTCAATAAGAATGAAACTGGGACCAGGTTCTACTCCAAGGTACACAGTTGAGTCCACAGAAAGTGAACTATAACCAGGTTTGTGAATAGAGGACCCTTCCACCAGTTCCTGGAAGGTTCTTGTCAGGTAGGTGGACAGGTCCTAGTTCACGCAAGATTGGCCCCATAGCATGGCTGAACAAGGCAAAAATTGAGTCATGATGTTGTTTCAGAAACGAGAACTGGGACCAGTGTCTGCAACTTGTATCTGGGGGTACAGATAATTGTGCCCCCTGCCATGTTCTTGGGTAGGCAGGACTGTCCCTTGACAACAGATCAGTGGGCAGGGAGCTAGTTCGTAGGGCTGATCAGAATACTCTGATCAAGGTCAAGGGCCCTGCCTATGGGGACAAGGATGGGTGTGCTTCCTCCCAAATCCCTTGGTAGATGATGCTGGTATAAGGACAAAGTCCATATACAACTGTAGCTGAGTCTACAGGGAGACTGGGTGTCTACAGAGGTCCTTCTCAGTCTATAACCAGGACCATGGCAGGAGAATGTGGCACATGGTTGTACATATGCCTTCTCAAAAAGGTCATTCTCAGGCTTGGACTCCATCTGTTTTACACAACATCATACCTGGATTCCAAAGGTCACTTAAATACAAGTTCATCAGTGGATGGCTGCACATTGGTGTTGCTGGGGAGTATGAATGGGGAAACCTCCTATTACACTATCTTCTTCAGCCATATATTCCTGATGAAATGAAATTTTTTTCTGATGGGGCACCTACGTGGCTCAGTTAGATAGGCCATTGGCTCTTCATTTTGGCTCAGGTCATGAAATCAGGGTCCTGGTATAGATCCCCATATCAGGCTCCATGCTCCACACTGAGTCTGTTTGAGGATTCTCTCTCTGCCTGCCCTCCCCCTCTTTAAATCCATAAATAAATCTTTAAAAAAATGTTTGCTTATGGAAGAAAGAAATTTATAAATGAGAATAATTTTGGAGAGGAGAGAGGTTATGTGGAGCCTCAAAGGCTGAGAATATCTACAATTTTGAGAAACTTCCTACATTCCATGATCACTTCCTGTCTCTCATGGGGATTTTATTGAAGAGGAGCATAGTCAACACAAGTTAAAAGCCTAGTTTATTTGGATAGACTCAGTGTCTATTTTGAAAAGCTGAAAAGATAAAATTTGTTTACACTTCAAACCAACAGTGTTGAAACTAATATACAGCACATGGACAGAAGCCTTAATGAAAAATATGATTTGGGGGCACCTGGGTGGCTCAGTCAGTTAAGCGGCTGCCTTTGGCTCAGGTCATGATCCCAGGGTCCTGGGATCCAGCCCCGTGTTGGGATCCCTGCTCAGCAGAGAGCCTTCTTCTCACTCTCCCTCTGCTGCTCCCCCTGCTTGTGCACTCTCTCTGTCAAATAAAATATTTTTAGAAATATGATTTTTCAAATCCCTTTTTTATTCTTGTACTCCTAATTAATTCAAAAAATTTGAGAAAAGTGCATAAACTTTTTCTTCCATATATGTAATTTTCTATTATATCTCACTTCAGTATGTTCACATATTTTATGTCAGAGACTATGTGCGAATTGGCTTTATATATAAAAATATATATTTACATATACATATATTTATATATGTACACCCGCACTTTCTCATTGAAATGACACAATGAGCCAGGAATAAGTCAATGAATGTATAAGTGTCTAGAGACTGGAAAACATATAGTCTATGCTGCTTAACCAACAATGGCTTAAAGGTCCCCACATCATAAAATTAAAAAAGATGGAATTCTTGATCATGCCACATATCATCTTGGAACTTGCATCTCTTCAGAAGCAGCTAATGATACTTCTCTTGCTGTGAACATCAGCAGTCTGTGACATGTGAAAAGAGGACATGGAAGGACAGTTATTTGATCTTAAATCATCTAGTCAGGTGCTACACATGCTTATTTCCCTGATGTTTTACAGACCATCCCTTACTTCAAGGACAAGGGAAGTGCAATACGATTCTTAGTCCAGAAGAAGGAAGTCAAGATTATTAACCAGCATCACGAATCAACAAGTTCTCCTTGTTTGGTTCACTTAATTTTCTCCAACAAAATAAGTTCAACACCCCCAAAAGGAGACAAACAAAAGTTGCATTTAGCCATGTGATGAGGATGTACCAAGCAGGTCTAGAAATGATTTTTCTTATTAGATGACCTGTGAAATGCAACTCATCAAAATACGCAAAACATTTGGTGTTTCAAGGTATTGATAACATCAATTAACAGTCCTATAAAGAAGAGCAGGAGAAACACAGGAATTTGTTCTCAGATATTCTCAAATCTCAATGGGCAGATTTGTGGGTGCCTTTTATATCGTAGATGAAGAACAGTCATAAGTAAAGGCACTTTTCTATTTCCTTGGAGCATATTTTTCATTTTTTTACCATTCCTCTTGGTTCATTCCTCTGGAATGTCCCCCCCCCCTTTCCAATATCTCATTGCTTGCTTACCATAATTGTAGAAAATTATCGTCTTGTGGCTAAGTGGTTTTCTCAGTCACCTTCTTGAGGGTATGTTTTTGGAATCTTTTGAAATCTTTGCATAAAAGAATATTATTTTACAAATATTCACTGATTTCTTCTGATCTATATGAGAGGAGTGAAGTGTCCACTCCAAATGTATGAGCCAGGACATGTAATTATTTGCTTTCTTCAAGGCTATGTGGCTGAAATTGTCTTTTTATCAATTCTAAGCGAAGGACGTTAGAGATAGCTTTGTTGTTGTCGTTGTTGTTGCTTCTTCCATAACCATGAGAAGTAATGCTTGAGAAGCTTGTCACTTTCAAAACATTTTTTTCTGTGATTGATTTCCTCATCCATAAGAACAGAAGGTTCTTATGAAATGTCCAGTTACAAAAGTGGACACCACTTTATGTATTTTTAAGCAGAGGTAAAGAGGTTCAGAAAATTAATTTAACAGGAGGTGGGAACACCAAAGAGCTAAGTAGAGAAAAATGAGCAACCACAGAAATTTTCCATCACTTTGAGAAGTGGAGACATCTGGATAATGTGCCTTCCTGGATCTCATGAATGGGACCTTCATGTAAGATATGAAAGCAAGATGGGGACTGGCAAGCACTACATAGATCCATAGTTGTGTCTCACAGGAACTGGAAACATGGAAAGTCTCAACCACTTCCAGGAACCCCAATGAAAAGAGACTGGGAGGTAAGAAAGAACACATAAGCTGAATTGTATCCTATACAGCTTCTTTTTTATCATTTATATTTTAATTCCAGTGTAGTTAACACCAAGTTATATTAGTTTCTGATGTACAATATAGTGATGAAATGGTTCTAAACAAAACAAAACAAAAACAATTCTGTATATTACTCAGTGCTCATCAAGGTAAATGTACTCTTAATTCCTTTTGCATATTTCACCATCCACCCACCCACCTGTCCTCGGGTTACCATCAGTTCGTTTTCTATAATTAAGTCTGTTTCTATTTTTCCCTTTTGTGCATTTTTTTGTTTATTAAATTCCACATATGGGTGCAATCGTATGATACTTGTCTTTCTCTGACTGACTTAATTTGTTTAGTATTATACTCTTTAGCTCCATCCATTTGCTGCAAATAGCAAGATTTTATTCTTTTTAAAATCTTATTTAAAATCAATTAATTAACAGATAGTGTATTATTAGTTTCAGAGGTAGAGTTTAGTGATTCGTCAGTTGCATATAAACCCCCAGTGCTCATTCCATCAAGTGCCCTCCTTAATGCCCAGCACCCAGTTACCCCATCCCCCCACACACCTTCCCTCCAGCAACCCTCAGTTTGTTTCCTATTGTTAAGTCTGTAATGGTTTCTCTCCCTCCCTGATTTCATCTTATTTTATTTTTCCCCTCCCTTTCTCTATGTTCATCTGTCTTGTTTCTTGAATTCCACATATGAGTGAAATCATATGGTATTTTCATTCTCTGACTGGTTTATTTCACTTAGCCTAATACCCTCTAGTTCCCTACAGTTGTTGCAAATGGAAAAACTTCATTCTTTTTGATGGATGGGTAATATATATATATATATATATATATATATATATATATATATATATATATTATGTTATATATATATATATATATATATATATATATATATAACAACAACAATATATGGTATATACCATTTCTTATTTATCCATTCATGTGTTGATGGACATCTGGACTCTTTGCTTATTTTGGCTATTGTGGACATTGCTACTATAAACATTGGGATGCATATGAGACTTTCAATCACTTTGTATCTGTTGACATTCATATTTATAGCTGAATAATATTCTATTGTATCTATACACCACTTCTGTATCCGTTCATCATTCGATGGACATTTGGGCTGCTTCCATATCTTGGCAATTATAAATAATGATGTCATAAACAAAGGGGTACATGTATCCCTTTAAATTAGTATTTTTGTATCCTTTGAGTAAATACTTAGTGGTGCAATTGTTGGATCATAGAGTAGTTCTGTTTTTAACTTTCTGAAGAACCTCTATATTGTTTTCCAGAGTGACGACCCCAGTTTGCATTCCCACCAATACTACATTAGGGATTCTTTTTCCTCCACAGCCTCGCCAACAATTTATACTTCTTGTGTTATTGATTATAGCCATTCTGACAGGTGTGAGGTAACATCTCATTGTAGTGTTGATTGGCGTTTCCCTGATGATGAATGATGTTTTTATTCATTTTTTTTTTAGTTCAAGTTCAATGAACATTTAGCGTTATACTAGTTTCAGCAACTGTTTTCTCAAGGCCCTTAATTTTCTGCTAACAGTTTGAGTTTTGTTTTGTTTTGCTTTTGGCTTATTGGTTTGTTTTTGAAATCGGACTGCAAACTGATCCTATGAAAAAAATGACACAATTTTAGTATTAGTTTTGGGTCCATGCCTCTTCCAGGAATGAAAATATGCTGTACTTAATATTGTTGTATAGCAAGAGGTGCAAATGACAGTGGTTTAAAATAACAATACTAAGTTATTTTCCTCATAAAGCTTTTAGGCAAAATTTGACAGACACCTCATTTTTGTGTCAGTTGGGGCATCTCAAGTGGGATCTGGAGATTCATCTCCAAGATAACTTATATATACTTTATATATAAATATAAATGCATATATATACATCTATAACAACTTATCAGCATAAACTGTTTCATGAACTCATATATTCCAATATGTGAGTAATTCAGCTACACTACCACAAATAATTTTCAAATGATTGCAACCTAAAGCATATAATTTTACATAGCCTGGACTAGAGTATCTATTTTTACATTGTATTCTTTTAGAATGAATTATGTTTGAGACTGATGTGTGCTGTCATAGTTGGCATATCATTCTCCAGTAATTTAACTTGTTAATTTTAATTGAGAGAATGATGATGGAACAAAGAATTTTATTCTAACATTTCAGTTTCAAGGACCTGGCATTCTCTTTGGAACAAAATCTTGTACTTATCAGTAGGGAACAGCATTTTTTTTAAAAACCTTGAATATATATAGATATGTTCTTTTGTTTGAGATGATGTGAGATAATTACAGAAATAGATTCAGTAGTTCATTCAGATGTTAAAATTCATATTTTAAGAATTTTGGCAAGAGACCATTTAAATTTGATATTCTTCATTTTAAATGTGCCACTTCCTTAGAATCAAAATATGTAGGGTATAGGTCCTTCTTTTTTAATTTTTTTTTTTTGTATCCTGCCACATTACTGAATTGCTGGATGAGTTCTAGTAATTTGGGGGTGGAGTCTTCTGGCTTTTCCACATAAAGTATCATGTCATCTGCGAAAAAGAGAGTTTGACTTCTTCTTTGCCAATTTGAATACCTCTTATTTCTCATTGTTGTCTGATTGCTGTTGCTAGGACTTCTAGTACTATGTTGAACAACAGTGGTGAGAGTGGGCACCGTTGAAGTTTTCTTCATCTTAAGGGAAAGGCTCTCAGCTTTTCCCCATTGAGGATGATATTCACTGTGGGTTTTTCATAGATGGATTTTATGAACTTGAGGAATGTTCCCTCTTTCCCTATACTCTGAAGAAAGGGGAACCCTCTCACACTGTTGGTGGGAATGCAAGTTGGTACAGCCACTTTGGAAAACAGTGTGGAGGTGCCTCAAAATATTTAAAACTAGAGCTACCCTATGACCCAGCAATTGCACTCCTGGGTATTTACCCCAAAGACACAGATGTAGTGAAAAGAAGGGCCATATGCACCCCAATGTTCATAGCAGCAATGTCCGCAATAGCCAAACTGTGGAAAGAGCCAAGATGCCCTTCAACAGATGAATGGAAAAAGAAGATGTGGTCCATATGCACAATGGAATATTAGTCAGCCATCAGAAAGGATGAATACCCAACTTTTACATCAACATGGATGGGACTGGAGGAGATTATGCTAAGTGAAATAAGTCAAGCAGAGAAAGTCAATTATCATATGGTTTCACTTATTTGTGGAACATAAGCAATAGCATGGAGGACATTAGGAGAAGGAAGGGAAAAATGAAGGGGGTGAAATCAGAGGGAGAGATGAACCATTAGAGACTATGGACTCTGAGAAACAAACCGAGGGTTTTAGAGGGGAAGGGGGTGGGGGGATGGGTTAGCCTGGTGATGGGTATCAAAGAGGCCATGTACTGCATGGAGCACTGGGTGTTACACGAAAACAGTGAATTGTGGATCACCACAACAAAAACTAATGATGTATTTTATGGTGACTAACATATTAAAATAAAATTTAGAAAATAGACAATTTTTTTTTTGGAAAATTAATTATCCTAAAACTTGCAACTCAACAGTTGCAGAAAGATTATAAGACTTCTCCCAAGCCATTAGATTTATGTCCCTTATTGAAACACAAAGATGAAACCTTCAGCCCTAGGGCTTTCGTTGGGAACAAAGATGATTTCTTATCTATATAAGTCAATAGAAAATATTTATTTTAATCTGTGGGAAAAGAGACTTTTTAATCTTAATTACTATTATGAATAAATCTATTGTCTGTGTTGATTTATGTGGTTAATTCTATCATGTGTGAATTATTTTTTAATTAGTGTGACTTATTTTCAGAGAGAGATGTTCACTTCCACTCTTCATGATTACTGTATATATTTTTAAGTAAGTTGTATGTCCATTATGGGTCTTGAACTCATGACCATGAGATCAACGGTCATATATTTTACTGATTAAGCCAGCCAGTGATCACTACATATTTAAATGTACACACGTCAATCGGCTTAGCTTGTACATAATGATTTTTAACTCACATATACCCTCAGAAAATCCTCTTCTAGCAAAAATTATGAGAATATTACCTAGAAGATTTTTATATATTTTTCATATTCATTTAACTTTATTTGAAATTTATTTTATAAAATTATATGAAACTGAGATATACATTGCTTTTTTCAAATAAATTATTCACTCTTTAAATAATCCATCCTCAAAATTGCACACACACACACAGAGGTGGTGTTGTTGACACAAAATGAACAAACTTTTTAGAATCTCTAAAAGAAACTTTTTTTTTTAGTTTTTGTTCTGTTTTTGTTTTTGTTTTTCCAGCCCAGGTTAGGACAACTGCCTGGGATACAGTCTTTACTAAGGACATAAAACATGAAATGTTCAAATCATTAGGTGAAAGGTATTTCAGAAAGTTATAGACCTTATCTTAGGACTGTAAACTTTTAGGACTTAGTTTATCTGCAGGACTGTCTGACTTCAGTCTCATGGGAACCAGGGAGGTTCTACACTTAGCCATATGCTTGGAATATGCTCCATTTTAGGTTATTTATAAATG
>NW_025409636.1:0-12664 GCF_002201575.2 Neomonachus schauinslandi
TGGATGAATAGATGGATGGATGAGTGGATGGATGAGTGGATGGATGGATGGATGGATGGATGGATGGATGGATGGATGGTTGGATGGATGGTTGGATGGGTGGATGGATGGGTGGGTGGATGGATGGATGAATGGTTGGATGGGTGGATGGGTACATGGACAGACAGAAGGATGGTGAATGGATGGACAGATGTATATATGGATGGATGAATAAATGTATGAAAAAATTAAACAAGGAAGGATAGCCCAATCAGTTAATCCCAAGGCTGCTGTCTCTCCTGTTGACCCGTCTGCCTGCCCTGCTCTAGTCAGGATATACGGGGTTATGGCACGGTAACAAACAACTCCAAAACCTCAGTGGCTCCAAACAGCAAAGCTTTCATTCTTGTTCACACCACATGCTTGTGGGTTGGTGGGGACCCTGCTCCACGTTGTCCTCAGGACACAAGTCAACACCATCCTGCCAGTTGCTGGTGGCTGTCACATTCCGTTGGCCAAACCCAGTCACGTGGCCACCCCTAGCTTCAGGGGAAAGGGCCGTGCATTCCCACCATGGATCCCGCAAGAGGAGAACCTGGATATTTGTGAGTAGCCTTAATGCTGCCCACGTGCGCTGCTTCCCTCTAGTTCCCTGGGAGCACTGTCCCAGAGTCAGTGGGATGGGGACTGAGTGTGGAAGAAAAACAGAGGAAAGGCCCTGGCCCCATCTCAATCCGGGGACGCCCGAAGCCTGAGGGGACATGTTCACTCCTCAGCTCCCCGCCCCTTCTCCCTGTGAGTGGACACTTCAGGATCAGCATGAGCCCAAGTGCCCCAGGGCGCTGCAGCATAAATCTTGCCTGGTCCTGCCTCAGACACACCCTTGCTCCCAACTGTGCCCTCCTGGGCCCAAGGACAGGCCACAGGGCACCCTGGAGGAGAAGTATGGGGCATCCAAGCTGAAGCGTTCTCTAGAGATCATCAAGTCCAACCCGTGCATTCACAGAGAGAAACTAAGGCTCAGAGAGAGTGAGCTGATTCCCAGGGCAGAGCAAAGGGTCTCCAGAAACTCTGTCCAGTGTCCATCCCTTCCACCCTCAAGCTGCAGGCAGACACCTTTGTAGTGGGACTGAGAGTCAGGAGGACAATGCCTGCCTTTCCCTGGGCCAAAGCATCCCTGCTGAGCTTGCCATGCTAATACAGGCCTCCAGGGCAGTTAGGGGCCCTCGGGGCCTCTCCCACAGGCCCAGGGCCCCTCCCTATCTGCAGGGGAAATGGCGGGCAGTCCTGTGTTCCAGGCCCTGCCCTACCACGTCTCAGTGGAGTGTCCTTGGGCAAGTCATTGAACCTCACTGAACTTCAGTTTCCTAATCTGTGAAATGGGGATGATGAGTTGCCCTGCCTCATTCGCTGGGCTCTGAGAAGGTTTGGGAATATTTGCTCCATCGTGACTTGTCATACCGATGTGTAGTGTACAAGCAGGCTTTCGGCCCCTTCTCCCCACCCAGCCCCGTCAGCCCTAGGCCCACTGACGCTAGCGCAAGGCTTGCACAGTCGTGTTCAGGCACTATTTTGATGAACTGAATTGATGTGTTCTCGATTCATTTCAGCAGGTACCTGCCAACTACCGAGCCAGTGCTGCAGGTGACAGGATGACAAAAATCCCTCAGTCCTAGGAGGAGCCCAAACACAGCCATACAGATGCAGGAGAGCCGGAGGTCCCAGGCCATGCGTGATGCTAGATGCTTGTCTGTGTGTCCCTCCTTCACTGATGGATTCTCCCCACTGGGCTGTGGGCTCTATGACACAGAGAGCCACCAAATCCCCAGTCACTGGCCCAGGGCCTGGCACATGGCTGATCTGCACTGGATACTTACTGACCGCATGAAGGCTCTTGTGGGCAGTCCCTTCTCTCTGAGCCTCAGGTTCTTTATGTGTAGGGTGGGGTAGCTGGGAAACTAACTCGAGATAACAAAAGAGCTTAGATAACCTAGTTTGCAAAGTCCCTGGATCATCACAGGCCCGCAGCGGGCATGGCTGGAACCACCGCCCGCATCAGTATTAGGAAGTGCACAATATTGTAGAGATGACAGAGGTCCCCCCGGGGCTGCAGGGGGCTGCGGGGGAGCCCCAGCCCGGCCCACAGTCAGCTCTGAGATACCACGCACACTGCCGTCCACTGCCACCCCTGCACTTCCATTCCAGCCTCCCAGATGCCCACCACCCGCCCCCTGCCCGCAGATATTCCATGAAGAGATTGAGACTCAGGGAGATGATAGAACTCAGCCAGGTCACCCAGAACCTAAGAGGTTTGACCATGGACAGAGCATTGCCTGCCTGTCTCGAGCTTGCCCCCCGAGGCGCCAGGAGTGACACTTCTGTTCTGATCATAAGAGGGAACGGGGCTTGCCCGAGCTCCACAGCCAGTGGGTAGCGAAGGAGCACCGCCCGCCCCCACCCAGGGCCTCAGCCTCAGACCTCGGCGCCCACACCACCCCCTGGGGGACTGGGATCTGAGCAGCGCCCTGGCCGCCCTCTGCGGCTCCCGGAAGTGCCCTGCGTCTGCACCTTGATCTCCACACCCACGATGCCAGGAAACCCCAGCAGGGGCGGCCAAACTGTGGGATATTTATAGCGGGCATGCAGAAAAGCTGCCACCCCCATCTGTTTACCCAACAGCGCTCTCCTCGCTGGGCGCTTCCAGCCCCGCCGGCCACAGACAGACCCTCACCGCCGCCTCATCTATTTTTTTCCTCCCCACTTAATTTTGCATCATCCCGGTTTCCAAAATAAACTTCCCCAAACCAGCCAGGCTCACTCTGGCCCAGAATCCCTAATGGAGAGCCCCCCTTCGGCCCCAGCCCCCATCAGCCCATACAGCAAAGCCACCAAACCCAACCCGGCCCCTCGGCTGCCCTTGGCCTTGATTTAGAAGCAGCTGCTCCGGCCCTGGCGGGTTTCTGACACTCCAGTGCCGGGGTGTCTGCATCTGCGGGGATGCCGGCTGGGCATCTGTGTGCATGGTTCCTGGCTGGAGGAACCCTCCACACACACACACACACACACACACACACATGCAATACATACACTCATGCACACAGGTACACAAATACACACATACATGCACATACACACACGCGCGCACACATGCACGTATGTACATGCATACACGCGTAAGAATGTATGCACACGTACATGCGGGTGCGCACGTACACACATGCACACATACACAGCGCATGCACACGCACATACACACATAAGCATGTACGCACACACGTACACATGTACATGCATGCACACACGTGTACACACATGTATGCATGAGCATGCACATGCACACACGTACGCACATGCACACGCACATGCGTACAGTGCCCCATGAGCTGCCCTGGCCCCTGCTGTCCTCTCCCAGCTCTGTCATGGGACCCACCCACTCCTCCATCCCCACCCGCCCACCCCTCTGAACGTTCATTCTCCCACGCGCCATGCCGTCTCACCTCTGGGCCGATGCACATGCTAGTCCCTTAGCCTGGAATACTTCTCTTGCCATTTGCCGGGCTAACCTCACTAACCCTGCAGGCCCGCACTTAGGTGTCCCCTTCACCAGGAAGGCTCCCCTGAGCAGTGCAGGGGAGCAGGTGCTCTGAGTCATCCTTCATTTCCACCTCAGAGGCCAAGGGAAGCTTAGAAGCCACTCCCAGAGTGGAAGGAGCCCCCACAACTCCCCGCCCTGGGCCCCCCCACACCGGCAAACCAGCTCTCTCATGCCCAGAGAAAGGGCTCCTCCACCCCAGGATCTAAGGGAGTCATTTAGTCCATCCGCCTGTGGCTGAAACCAGGGACATCTCCACCATTCCACAATTACAATTCCAACTTTGTGTGTGCTCTCTTAAGTTATGGGTTTTTCAGGCTAACAATTCAAAAGGCCATTTATTTCTTCAAATTGTTTTTTTTTTTACTTTTGCAAGGAGAAAGGATAGGAAAGAAACCAATTATTTGTCAGGTTATCTATTCCCATTTAAAAGAAAAAGAGGTGGGGCACCTGGGTGGCTCAGTCGTTAAGCGTCTGCCTTTGGCTCAGGTCATGATCTCAGGGTTCTGGGATCGAGCCCCACATCGGGCTCCCCGCTCTGCGGGGAGCCTGCTTCTCCCTCTCCCACTCTCCCTGCTTGTGTTCCCTTTCTCACTGTCTATCTCTGTCAAATAAATAAATAAAATCTTTTTAAAAAAATAAAAATAAAAAATAAAAGAAAGAGAGTCATAGGCCCATTCTCTGGATAAAGAAACTGAGGCTTAAAGAATTGCACCTCATTTCTTTATCCAACACCCTGTGCCAGGCACACAGTGGCACCAGGAACACAGTGGCATCAGGAACACAGTGGTGAAAATAAGCACGATCCCTACCATTTTGGAGATCATAAACCACTGGAAGAGACACACCACAAATAATTTTACAAATAACTATTTAATAATCATTTTTTATTCAGTTGATAGTGCTTCAAAGGAAAAGTCCAGAGGGCTGACAGAGAATATGTAACCGGGAGCCCAAGGAAGTCTTCTTGGACATGACATGGAAGCCCAGACCTGAAGGAATTAGCTCAGCGAAGGACTGGTTGAGGATCATTCCCGGCAGGGGAAACAGTATGTGCAAAGCCCAGAGGGGAGGTAGAGGGGAGATGGAGGGACAGAAGAGATGATCTGCCAAAAGCCCTGCAGCATGTGAGGGACAGGCCTGGGTCAGAGCCTAAGGCTAGCTGACCCCAGGGCCTTTGCTTGTGCCTCTCCAACAGGAGGGCAGGTTGCTGTTGATGGAAAGCAGCACTGGGAGCTGCCCGTATTATTGTCTCCTTGTCCTCCTTGGATTTCAGCTCTAATCATGACAAACAAATTAACATCACTAGTTCTAACTGGGAATGTTTAAGAAAACTAAGTCCTCTATTAAAACAGCTTAGCAATCCATTTTTTTTTAAAGGTTCTAATAAACACAAGTCAAGAAGATAAACATTCAAGAGCAATCTGGTGCCATATGCAGTAATCCTTAGCTGTCGATCACATTCCTTGTTTCCATGAATTTAACAGCACGCCTCTTCTAACTTCCCTTGAATATTTCCTTACAAATCAGGCTTTTCCTCTGAGACTGTGGGAGTACAGGTGTCTGAGGCCTTGTAGGTAATGCCACTTACCTTTGAGGAAAAGTCGAGTTCACGCCACCCACGCCCACTGCAAGTGCAAGGGACGGTCTGACAGGGCCTTCCCACCCTGAAGAGCTCATTTCCTAGGTTGAGTTCTGACGGCAGCTTGAACACAGGCTCAGACTCAAACTCCTGGCACGAGACATAACACTAA
This sequence comes from Neomonachus schauinslandi, assembly GCF_002201575.2. NCBI lineage: Eukaryota > Metazoa > Chordata > Mammalia > Carnivora > Phocidae > Neomonachus > Neomonachus schauinslandi. The sequence continues at coordinate 5,326 of NW_025409636.1, forward strand.
GGAAGCTTCCATGTTCCCCAGACACGGCTCTGCTTCCCAGAGGAAATGGTGTCCCTTCTAGCTCAGGCCATCTCGGGGATTCAAGCAGAGTGCTCGGCCACGACACGCATTTTTCACCACAGTTCCCTGTTTCTGGAAGGAAGGAGCAAGCTCCCAGCTGAGTCAGTGAGTGGCGTCAGGAGCGGACACGAGGACGAAGGTGAAGAGGAACCAGCTTCCAGGATTCGATCCCGACAGGAAGGACGGAAAGGACAGGCAAGGACAGGGGCCCTGTTGGGAACCAAAGCCACAACTTGAGGCTGGTCAGTAGACAAGACCCCAGACCTGCGAGCGAGGGTGCACGGGGGGATCCCAGGACAGATGCCCTGTGCCCTGGCCCGTGAGGACCCCCATCCTTCAGGGGTGTGGAGAAGGTATGCACAGCGCCTCCTGGGGCTGGGGACAGAGCAAGGTTCAAACCGCTCCAAGGGGAAATGATTACCACGTCCAGGACAGGATCCAGAACCTAGAACCACAGAACATTTCAGTTTGTTTTTCTCCCCATGCTAGAAGAGACTCGAGAGAGGGGAGGTTAAGATATGCCAAGGTTCCAGGCAGAGAAAATGGGCTTCACTGAAAGCAGGAAAGACTGCATTTAGACATGAGGTAGGAGTATCTGGCTGTCCAAGTGACAGCATCGTGGAATGAACTCCCGAAGGCAGTTCTTCATCCCTGAGACCGGAATGTAGAAAGACCTGCGCAGGCTGGTGAGGCCCAATCAGAGGGGCCGGCTTCCCTGACTTTGATGGCCCTTCCTTCTAGCAAAAGATTCCACCGTGGCTTTCCTTGTAGTATATGTGGTTGGCGAGGTAACAAAAGGCCATCATAAATTCAAAAATGCTTTTCCGTGGCTCTGCGTTTCACCTGTCACAAATCATCCGCAAGCATTGAAAAGGTGAACGTTGAATCCAGCTCCCTTGATGAAGCCTTCTGGCCCCCCTCCAAAAAAAACCAACCAGCCAACCAAGTTAGGCTGAATCTATTCAGACTTTAAAGACAGGAGATAAGGGGAAAGAGGGGCACAGTAGCTAACAGAACATGCAGCCAGCAGAACGAATCGGCCAACCTGCCGTCCGCAACAATCAAGGGCATACAAATGCCACAGATGGGGGACAGAGGGGCCTGCTCTAGGTTTAAACAAATTAAGAGACGTAACACCCAAACGTCAGAGGTGGATCTTGTCTGAATGCTGATCAGACAAACCATCCAGAAACATGCGTCTTTGAAACCGTCGTGGACATTTGCTTAGAATGTAAACAGTAATTTCAGTAGGTGACATCATCGCACGGTGGTTGTATAAGAAAATGTCCATGTGTTTCGGACAGTGGCGTACTAATAAATGTTTAACCCCTGATGGGGTGGAGAGTTGTAGGGGAACCCTGTTGTGTAGTGTTTGCTGATTTCCGTGGTGTAAATACTCCCACGCGGCAGATTTGCAGCTACCGACACCACGTGGCTGAACTCGGAATTGAGAAGAGGTGCGCACAGTCAGCTCTGAGCAGCCGGAACCAGCTGGCTCCAGCACCCCACTGGTTTTAGAGACCTAGTCTGACATATTCAGATGACACAACAAGATATCTGGAATGTGTTTTGAAATAATTCAGTAAATAAAAAGAGAAACAGGGGCGCCTGGGTGGCTCAGCCTGTTAAGCATCTGCCTTCAGCTCAGGTCATGATCCCAGGGTCCTGGGATTGAGCCCCCTGTTGAGCTCCCTGCTCAGGAGGGAGTCTGTTTCTCCCTCTCCCTCTGCCCATCCCCACCACTCGTGCTCATGTGCTCTCTCTAATTAAATCTTCAAAAAAACAAAGATTAAAGAAAGAAAAGAAAAAGAGAAACAGGGGCACCTGGGTGGCTCAGATGGTTAAGCATCTGCCTTCAGCTCAGGTCACGATCCCAGGGTCCTGGGATGAGCCCCGCATCGGGCTCCCTGCTCCGCGGGAAGCCTGCTTCTCCCTCTCCCTCTACTGCTCCCCCTGCTTGTGCTCTCTCGCTCTCTCTGTCAAATAAATAAATAAAATCTTAAAAAAAAAAAAAAGGAAAAGAGAAACAAAAAAAGAGTAGATGAAGCAAATGAGACCAAATTTTGGTCATTGCTGAATCTGGATGATTCAGCATGGGGGTTTACTATACTATTACTGTCTTCTATTGTAAGTATTTGAACATTTTCTTTTTTTTAGGATTTATTTATTTACTTGAGAGAAAGAGAGAGAGCAGGGGAGGGTCAGAAAGGAGAGAGAGAATCCCAAGCAGACTCCCTGCTGGGCATGGAGCCTGATCTAGGGCTTGATCCCACAACCCTGAGATCATGACCTGAGCTGAAACCAAGAGTCGAATGCTTAACCAACAGAGCCACCCAGGCGCCCCTGAACATTTTCATAATGTTTATTTCAAAATGTTAAGCTGCAGTCATCTTATGTAGGCAGGAGAGTTTTATTCCATGAACTCTAGGTGTGCACATCGATTCCTGGACCCCTACCCTAACTCCACAGCCTCGAGGATCTGAAGGTTAAGGATGGGAACCATAGACATTGACATCACATGCTTAATCTTCCATCAGTCCATCAACCGGTCATAAGTAGGGTTTCTCCATGGACCCAAAGCTAGGCTGAAGTGGAAAGAGAGCCCAAATAGAGAAAAGTGATGGAGGTCCTATTTGGGAGTCCTGGCTGTACCATCTGCTAACACCGTGACCTTGGCAACTCATCCCAACTCTCTGAGCCTCTACTTCATTGTTGGCCAAATAAGCGTGTTTATAACTTATGGTAAGGATTCAATGCACTATGTAGGCACAGCTCCTGACCCATAGTAGGATGCTCAGAAACCCCTGGCTCTGTGTTAGGGATTGTAGGGACATGCGTGAGCCGTTCAAGATGTGTAGAGGTAACCCTTCTCCCCCAGAGAACGCGGGTACCCTGTTGCCAAATCTCCCCATTTTTTAAGAAAACCTGGGGATCTTAACCTGTGAAATTTCCCAATCTTGAAATGTTGTCAACAAATTCTATATATTTTAAAAAGACTGGGTGGACCAAGCAAAACAGACCACCGCAGACCACTGGAGTGTGACTTCCGGTTTAAACCATAGGACAAGATGAAGCACCTTCCTCAACATTCAGTGGAGCTGAGCCCCATGCTTAGAAGTCTTTACACACATCATCCCGTTGATTCCTCACAGTATCTCTTATGAGTCCCACTACACAGATGAAGAAACTGAGGCTCAGATTGAGAAAGAGATCTGGCAAGGCTAGAAACAAATACAGGCTTCCCAAGAACCTGACATTCCACTTTAACCCCTCTCTAAATTCCTAGAAGGGAATTCAGGGAGCAAATGACAGGCCCAGAGAGGAGCTGGGAGCTGCCCAGGGCCACACAAACGTGCATGGCTAGCTAAGACTGATCAGGTTTCCTGCCCCTTCTTGGTCAGGGCACCAGGTGGACGGCTCAGAGCAGACTGCTGTGCAGATCCATCCAGCCAAGCCCGAGATGGCACAGGCCATGGTGGCAGGAGAGGAACCCACTGATTTTTATCTCCCTGAACAGTGCACGTATAGGCTTAAGAATGTTCTAGACCCCAGGCCTAGGCCCTCAGTTTCTCCACCTAAAAATCTGGGAAGTTGCTGGAAATCCCAGACGCCCACTGACCAGACACTCTGTTACTGGGTGCTCCTAAGATTGGGCTGGAGAACAGCCAACCATGTTGCTTTGGACCCATTCACCGAGAACTGGAGATAATTTAGACATGCTGTATGTGGTTCTTTCTGATTAAAAACTTGGCCAGGTTTCCCTTCCTTGGTGAATTTTCTAGTGAGGAAGGATAACTCCCTCCAAAAACTGCACCACGTGGAGAATTAAAGAATCGCTTTCTTCAACGAAAGGAAAGGAAACAACTAGGATGTATTCAGATTCCAATTTGTGTGAGGCACTCAATGCACTGGGCACAGAGAGGAGATACAGAGGAGGGGCCCCATCTCAGGCCTTGAGAATGGATAGCAACTTCCAGGAGGAACCTAGAGAAACTCTATGACCTTCCCCTTCTGGACCCAGACATCAATCCTTATGTGGAAGAACAAGGTAGGGGGCAATTCAACCCCCAGACCACCTGTGTCCACATCCTGGCTGTGCCACTTCCTAACTGCATGGCTATAGGCAATCCATTTGATCCCTCTGTGCCTCAGTTTCCCTGTATGTAACATGAGGGTGCCTATGTCCTAGGATTGCTGATACATCTTAAAGCACTTTAGGGCAGCTCCCCCCACCCCCACGCCCCCGGTTTCACCACCTCTAAGTGGGAATAACAGTTTCTACTTCCAAGGCTGTGGCCAGAATTAAATGAGTTAATATAAGCAAAGACTCTGGCTCCGTGGCCGGCACCTTAGAAGCACTAGATACATGTTCACTCTTATTATCATGTGTGATTATATATGAAAGAGCTATTGACGAATGAACTTTCTCATTAATTTGTATGTAAATCTTTACAGTTAGACTGTTCTTGAAAGTTAGAAGAGCATTTCCTCAAAGACACTTTCACATTAAGACTTTCCACTGACTCAGACCAGGGGACTCCTCCTCTCCCTTATCGCAATCAGGGCGGGCCTTCCTGGCCCGGGGCCTCCGTTCCAGCCCTCCTCGGCTCTGCTCCTTCCAGCTCATAGGACTCTCACGTCCTCTCCATGTGTGTCTCCCAGGGGCCCCACGAGAAGGAGAGTCAGGTAACATTGTCCCCACCTGACAGATACAGACACGGGAGGTCCAGCAGCTCCCCCCAAGGTCGGGGGCACATGCTGTGGGACATAGGCTCAAGCCCAAACCCCTGAGTCCAGGCACACGACATGGCTCTGGAGTCCCGGGCCCACCCTTGTCCTTGGGCAGGTCACTTACTTCTCTAACCTTCATTTCCTCACCTGTAAAATGGGAACATAACAGTACCTACTTCCTAGATTTGCTGTGAGGATTGAACTAGTGACACCACGTAAAGCACTTTGAGCGATGCCTGGCATATGAGGACTCAACCTTTTAGCAGAACAAGGCATCTGAGTTAGCTGGACACGGTCCTGCTTTATGCCTGACAACCAGCCAGTCTTCTAGTTAGAGTCCTGATTTAAATGTCCTGATTTTGGAAGTGGGCGGGGGTCACCTGGGTGGCACAGTAGGTTAAGCATCTGACTTTCGGTTTCGGCTCAGGTAGTGATCTCAGGGCCGTAAGATCGAGCCCCGTGTTAGGCTCCATGTTCAGCACAGAGTCTGCTTCAGAATCTCTCTCCCTCCTCCTCTGCCCCTCCCACTTGTGCTCTCTCTCTCTCTAAAAAACAAATAAATAAATCTTTTTTTTTTTTAATTTCTTGGTTTGGAAGGAATGTATATGACCACCCTAAAATAATTTGTCTGTTGCTCCTTATATCACAATAATTAGTCTTATTCTTATTTCCCACCATACCACGCTGAGACTCCAGGAAGCAAATATGTTGGCTCAAAATGGTTCAGGAATTCAGTTCCACCCTTAGGTGAGAGTGGCTCCTTCCCTGGGGACCCTGAACTCTGGTTCTCCAGCCAAGCTCTCATCACAGGGAGAGGAGACCACGAGGCCAAAAGGATGTGTCCACGTGGGACCTGTGCCCCCTTCTCTAGATCACACTCTGGGTCCCCAGGCCCCGGGGATTGCCTGCCCAGACAGCTCTAAGCCCACTGCCAGGACCCAGGTGGGTCTCTCCTGCAGATCCATCCCGTGAGGACAGACCGCCGCACAGGTATGCCAGCTCCGCGCCTGAGGGGTGGCCAAGGCTCTGAGGGGAGAGGCGGTGTATGCCGGGCTTGCACGTGCTGGCCGAGGTGTTCACGTGTGCAGGGCAGGCCAGAGGCAGCTGTGGGAAAGAAGGGGTCTCCTCTCCCTGTACCACCATGCTCCACACAGGGTCCGAGGAGTCTGAGAATTCTGCATTCAAAGCTGGCCTTGCAGGTTGGTGGGAAAGTGTACTTGTCAAGGTAGGAGAATAGAACATATTTTATTTCACATTTTGTTAGCTTGATTTATAACTTGCAAATATTTAGACATATGGTACGTGAGCCTCCATCTGTACTCTTGCTCAGCCCCACAAATCCCCGCCACCTTCTGCCTACTCTCAACACCAAATGTTTACTGAGCCCTTCCTCTGTGCTGAGCCCCAGAGACTCCATGGAGGGAAGGGCACCATCCCAGCACCCAAACCATCCCAGCATCCCATCCACGGGTGAGCAAACCTCATGCTCCTAAACAGTGAAGAGCGCAGGGTCAGAGGTGGGGGCGGAGGCCTGGTCGGTGGCTCTGGCCCCCACCCCTAGTGAGGTGGGGCAGCTCCCTGCCCCTCTCTGGGCCTTGGTTTTCCCATTTAGAGAAGTCCTTCCAGCTCTGGGTAATAGGGGACACAGTTTGAGGCAGGGTGAGGGACACAGAGTCAGATCCAGGACCTGAAGAGACCATGACCTGGGGATGGGCAAATAACTCTTACCAGGCACTATGGTGTGGAACTGAGCACTCTACCCTAGCAAGGTACCGGTCACAGCCCCATGCCACTTCATTCATTCTTCCCACAAACACCGCAGCCTCCCGCGCAGGGCCAGGCACTGAGCTCTCCAAATCTGCCAGATACGGGAGGATGAACAAAACAGGCGCAGAGAAAACCAAAACGCAAAGCAAGACTTGGTGAGGGTGCTGAAAAGAGACCTTCCCTAAGCTCCTTCTATCCTCGCGCTCTCCGGCTCTTATGTCCATTTCTCGGATGAGAAAACAGAGGCCCACAGTCGTAAAGGGCTTGGTCAAGACCCTGCGGCTTAGAGCGCGCCCAGAGCCTGAGGCTGGCCAGAAAGGAGGTTTCGGATTCCCGCAGTCTCCGGCCACTGTCCCAAGCTGCCCGAAGCTCGGGAGGCCCCGGCCAGCTCCCGGAAGGCTGGAGGGAGGTGAGCGCCAGGGAAAGGCTGGGCCAGAGGACGAGCCGGCCGGGAGGCAGGGAGGGGCCTGGCGGGGGGCGGCCGGGTGGCTCCGGACTCCCGGGTGCGCAGCCCGGGGCGCCCGGAGCGCCAGCGGCTGGGTGCGCGCGAGTGGCAGCCGCGCTCGGGTCGGGCTCCGAGGCGCCGGCGGGGGGCGAGGCGGGGCGGCAAGGGCGGTGCTGCAGTGCCCGAAGCGGCGGGCTGGGGGAGCTGTGCCCGCCTGTCCCCAAGGCGCGGGCTGGGACCGGGCAGCTGGGTGGCCGCGCCTCTAGCCCGGCCGCGCTAGGCGGCGCGCAGCCAGGCGTGCCTGGAGCGGACTCCGGCCCTCAGTCCTCCCGGGCG
>NW_025409637.1:0-12662 GCF_002201575.2 Neomonachus schauinslandi
CCCTCCCAGCAGGCTCCGGGCAACAAGCAGGTGTGGCCTGAGCCCAGAGTGTTCATAAAGGGTGTGTCGCACCACCACCCTCCCCCACCCTCATGGAACCCCAGTGTGTCCCTAGAGCAGAGCAGGTAGGTGAGCATCCTCCACTCGGGTCTCATCCTGAGTGACCCAGGAATTAGGGGCAGGAGAGGAGGGTATCTGGCAGCCAGACCCCATTTCATCTGGTCCCCTGAATTTAGCTGGATATCTACCAAACCATTTTGAACACCCATGAAATCAGCCTGAGATGTAAGAATATATATCTGGATCTCTACAAGCAGAAAAATGACCACTTTTTGCAAGGTAGGATGTGCGGAGTTGTGAATCTGCAGGGAGATATTGGAAGATAAACAGAAGGGGGAGGGAGCCTCCATAAGCTGGCTCCTAGAGAGAGGTATGACACAGGAGCACAGAATGAGAACCCTCAGAAATCTGCTGTAGTGAGAGACATCCCTTTCTGAAAGGGGCTCTGGAAATGAAAAGGCAGAATTCTAGGTAGAGCACTGTGGTCTCAGGTCACGAGGCACCACAGAGCAAAAGGAGATTCCTGAACCAGTAGAGAGCCCGAGCAGTGGAGCCAGGAAGCAGGTTATGGTCAGTGAGCCCAGGAAAGCACTCTCCACTCAGATCGCCATAAACCACGAGCCGGGCCGGTCGATAACTGCTCTTTCCTTGAACAGCCTGAAAAAACCTGGAACCTGTGCCTATGACCAGGCAAAAACTTGCCTAGGGGTCGCAGACCAGAAAGGGCTTTAGAGCGGCCCCCAGACCTGATCCAGGAGCTTCAGGTGCACGCGAGTCTGCGGCTGCTCCAGGCTTTAGAATCACAAAGGGCAGTGGCACTCCTGGGCCCCATGATGGGGACATCTGAGATCGGAGATGCTGCAGGGGTGCACCGCGGGAGGCTGCGCTTGTCAGTGGTACATGCAGACGTGGAGACTGTTTGTCCTGGAGGGTTTATTAAAAGGCAGGCTGTGAATTTTCTCTCTGGGCCAAAGGTTTGGCAGTGGCCATTTTTGCTCTGATCCTGTGAAGAGGAGCAGAAAGCCCCCAGGGAACAAAAGCCACACAGAGGACCAGCTCCCACTGAGCCCATCCCCCTCAAAGGGGGCAGGGCAACTCCGCACAGGCAGGGTTACCTGAGAAACTGTGCAACAGGCCCCTCCCCCAGAAGACAGGGGGGAAGAACAGCAGGATATTATGGATCCCATAAGACTGTAAAATCTCAGTGCCAGGGGAAAATTATATATTGAGCTCCAGGTGTGGCCTCACAACTTGTTTATTTTTCGGATAAAATTTTCTTTTTCTTTTTTCTATTTTTTTTTCTTCTTATGCTCTTTCTCCATTTTTTTTCCTTTTTACCTTCTTATTTCAACTAGATGTTTATTATATCAACTTACATTCCATAGTAGCTTTTTAGCTTGTATTTTTTCACACCTATATTTTTTATAGATATATGCGTTATTGTAGTCTTTTTCTCACTATTCAATTATACCTTTATATATATATAAGTTTTACTTTCCTTGTAATTTTGGGACATAGTGTCCTCTAACACAGAGACCAAAATACACCCAGGAACAACTGAAACACCCTGCTTTGTCCACACTGAGAGATTATAGCCCCCTTTTTACTCCCCGCCTTTTAAAATTTTTTAAATTTTATACCTGTGTTTCATTTTGGCTTTGTTTTTTTGGTGGTGGCTTCTGACCACTCCAGATTTTGCTAGGGCACATCTTGCTTGGGTTGTGGTTGATATTTTGGACTCTGTTTATTTATTCAACCATCCCTCGACAGAATGACTAGGAGGAGGAACTCTCCACAAAGAAAAGAAACAGAGACAATGTCCTCTGCCACAAAACTAATGGATATGAATATAAGCAAGATGTCAGAGATAGAATTCAGGATAGCAATCATAAAGTCAATAGCTAAGCATGAAAAAAATATTAATGACAATATAGAATCTCTAAGGGCAGAAATTAGATCTAATCAGGCTGAACTAAAAAATGCTATGAATGAGATGCAGTCTAAACTGAATACTCTAACAGCCAGGGTAAATGAGGCAGAAGAGAGAATTAGTGATCTAAAAGATAATCTGATGGAAAGGAAAGAAGTCGAGGAAAACAGAGAAATCCTGCTAGTAGCACATGAGAAAAGGATTGGAGAGATTAATGATACCATGAAACGTTCCAACATCAGAATTATTGGAATCCCGAGGGGCTGGAGAGAGAGGGCTAGAAGGTATATTTTAGCAGATCATAGCTCAAAACTTCCCTAATCTGGGGAAGGAAACAAGCATTTGAGTCCAAGAGGCAGAGAGGACCCCTCCCAAAATTAATAAAAATAGATCAACACCCTGACATATAATAGTGAGGCTTGCAAATTTTACAACCAAAGAAAGTATCCTGAGAATTTCCAGGGAGAGGAGGTTCCTGGTTCCATGGAGGGAGGAACATCAGAATAACATCAGACCTGTCCACAGAAACCTGGCAAGCCAGAAAGGGCTGGCAAGACATATTCAGTGTGCTAAATGAAAAGAACATGCAGCCAAGAATATTTTATCCAACAAGGCTGTCATTCAGAATGGATGGAGAGATAAAGAGCTTTCAGGATAGGCAGAAACTGAAAGAATATGCAACCACCAGGACTGCCCTGCAAGAAATATTAAGGGGAATTCTGTAAGCGAAGAGAGACCCCCAAGAGTCACATAGATCAGAAAGAACCCAAGAAAATCTATAGAAGCAGGAACATTATAGGCAATACAATGGCACTAAATTCATATCTTTCAATAGTTATTCTGAATGTAAGTGGGCTGAATGCTCCCGTGAAAAGACACAGGGTTTCAGACTGGATAAAAAAAGCAGGACCTATCCATATGCTGTCTATAAGAGACTCATTTTGAATCTAAAGACACCTCCAGATTGAAAGTGAGGGGATGGAGAACGATTTACCATGCTAATGGACCTCAAAAGAAAGCTGGGGTAGCATTCCTCATATTAGACAAATTAGATTTCAAACCAAAGACCATAATAACAGATGTAGAGGGACACTATGTCATACTTAAAGGGTCTATCCAACAAGAAGATCTAACAATTGTAAATATCTATGCCCCCAACATGGGAGCAGCAAATTATATAAACCAATTAATAACCAAAATAAAGAAACATATTGATAATAATACATTAATAGTAGGAGACCTCAACACTCCACTCACAGCCCTGGACAGATCATCTAAGCAGAGATCAACAAAGGAACAAGAGCTTTGAATGACACACTGGACCAGATGGGGTTTGTAGATATATATATATAATATTCCTTCCTAAAACAACAGAATACTCATTCTTCTCGAGTGCACACAGAATTGTCTCCAGAATAGACTACATACTGGGTCACAAATCAGGTCTCAACCGATACCAAAAGATTGAGATTATCCCCTGCATATTTTCGGACCAAAATGCTGTGAAACTGGAACTCAACCACAAGAGAAATTTGGAAGGAACTCAAACACTTGGAAGTTAAAGAGCATCCTGCTAAAGAATGATTGGGTCAACCAGGATATTAAAGAAGAACTTAAAAATTTATGGAAACTAATGAGAATGAAAACACATTGGTTCAAAACCTATGGGATACTGCAAAGGCGGTCCTAAGAGGGAAATACATAGCCATCCAAGCCTCTCTCAAAAAATTTTTAAAAATCCCAAATGCGCAAGCTAACCTTATACCTAAAGGACCTGGAGAAAGAACAGCAAATAAAGCCTAAACCAAGCAGGAGAAGAGAAATAATAAAGATTAAAGCAGAAATCAATGAAATGGAAACCAGAAAAACAGTAGAACAGAGCAACAAAACTAGAAGCTGGTTATTTGAAAGAATTAATAAGATAGATAAACCACTGGCCAGATTTATCCAAAAGAAAAGGGAAAGGACCCAAATCAATAAAATCATGAATGAAAGGGGAGAGATCATGACTAACACCAAGGAAATAGAAACAATAATCAGAAATTATTACCAGCAACTATATGCCAACAAATTAAGCAGTCTGGAAGAAGTGGATGCATTCCTGGAAACTTATAAACTACCAAAACTGAAACAGGAAGAAATAGACAATCTGAATAGACCAATAACCAGTAAGGAAATTGAAGCAGTAATCAAAAACCTTCCAAAAAAAAAAGAGTCCAGAGCCAGATGCTTCCCAAGGGAATTTTACCGAACACTTAAAGAAGAAATAATACCTATTCTACTGAAGCTGTTTCAATAAATAGAAATAGAAGGAAAACTTCCAAACTTGTTCTATGAGGCCAGCACTACACTGAACCCAAAACCAGACAAAGACCCCATCAAAAAGGAGAATTACAGACCAACATCCCCGATGAACATGGATGTCAAAATACTCACCAAGATTCTAGCCAATGGTATCCAACAGTACATTAAAAAGATTATTCACCATGACCAGGTGGGATTTATTCCTGGGATGCAAGGTTGGTTCCACATTCGGAAGTCAATCAGTGTGATAGAGCACATTAATAAAAGAAAGGACAAGAACCATATGATCCTCTCAATCAATGCAGAAATAGCATTTGACAAAATATAACATCCTTTCCTAATTAAAACTCTTCAAAGTATAGGGATAGAGGAAACATACCTCAATATCATAAAAGCCATCTATGAAAAGCCCAAGGTGAATATCATTCTCAATGGGGAAAAACTGAGAGCTTTTCCCCTAAGGTCAGGAACACGACAGGGATGCCCACTCTCACCACTATTGTTCAACCAGTACTAGAAGTCCTAGCCTCAGCAATCAGACAACAAAAAGAAATAAAAGGCATTCAAATTGGCAAAGAAGAAGTCAAACTCTCTCTTTTCACAGATGAAATAATACTTTATGTGGAAAACCCAAAAGACTCCACCCCCAAATTACTAGAATTCATAAAGCAGTTCAGCAACATGGTGGGATACAAAATCAATGCAGAGAAATCAATTGCATTTCTATACACTAACAATGTAACTGAAGAAAGAGAAATTAAGGAATCGATTCCATTTACAATAGCAATAAGACACCTAGGAATAAACCTAACCAAAGATGTAAAGGACCTATACTCTAGAAACTACAGAACACTTATAAAAGAAATTGAAGAAGACACAAAGAGATGGAAAAACATTCCATGCTCATGGATTAGAAGAATAAACATTGTTAAAATGTCTATGCTGCCCAGAGCAATCTACACTTTCAATGCAATCCCTATCAAAATACCATGGACATTTTTCAGAGAACTGGAACAAACAATCCTTAATTTGTATGGAACCACAAAAGACCCTGAGTCACCAGGGGAATGTTGAAAAAGAAAATCAAAGCTGGTGGTATCACAATTCCGGACTTCAAGCTCTATTACAAAGCTGTCATCATCAAGACAGTATGGTACTGGCACAAAAACAGACACATAGATCAATGGAACAGAATAGAGAACCCATAAATGGACCCTCAACTCTATGGTCAAGAAATATTTGACAAAGCAGGAAAGAATATCCAATGGAAAAAAGACAGTCTCTTCAGTAAATGGTGCTGGGAAAATTGGACAGCCACAAGCAGAAGAATGAAGCTGGGCCATTCTCTTACACCATACACAAAGATAAACTCAAAATGGATGAAAGACCTAAATGTGAGACAGGAATCCATCAAAATCCTAGAGGAGAACATAGGCGGTAACCTCTTCGACATCGCCCACAGCAACTTCTTTCAAGACACATCTCCAAAGGCAAGGGAAACAAAAGCAAAAATGAACTTTTGGGACTTCATCAAGATAAAAAGCTTCTGAACAACAAAGGAAATAGTCAACAAAACTAAGAGGCAACCCACAGAATGGGAGAAGATATTTGCAAATGACATTTCAGAAAAAGGGCTAGTATCCAAGATATATAAAGAACTTCTCAAACTCAACACCCAAAAAACAAATAATCAAGTCAAAAAATGGGCAGAAGACATGAACAGACACTTCTCCATAGAAGACATACAAATGGCTAATGGACACATGAAAAACTGTTCAACATCACTAGGCATCAGGGAAATACAAATCAAAACCACAATGAAATAGAAAAAATAGAGCTACCCTACAACCCCGCAATTGCACTACTGGGTATTTACCCCAAAGATACAGATGTAGTGAAAAGAAGGGGTACATGAACCCCAAAGTTCATAGCAGCAATGTCCACAGTAGCCAAACTGTGGAAGGAGCCAAGATGCCCTTCAACAGATGAATGGATAAAGAAGATGTGGTCCATAAATACAATGGACTATTACTCAGCCATCAGAAAGGATGAATACCCACCATTTGCACTGACATGGATGGAACTAGAGGGGATTATGCTAAGTGAAATAAGTCAATCAGAGAAAAACAGTTACCATACGGTTTCACTCCTATGTGAAACATAAAGAATAGGTGGAGGACCACAGGGGAATGGAGGGAAAACTAAATGGGAGGAAATCAGAGAGAAAGACAAACCGTGAGAGACTCTGGACTCTGGGAAACAATCTGAGGGTTACAGAAGGGCAGTGGGTGAGGGGATGGGATAGCTGGGTGATGGGTATTAAGGAGGGCACGTGTTGGGATGAGCACTGGGTGTTATATGCAACTAATGAATCATTGAACATTATATAAAAACTAATGATGTACTTACTGTAAGGTGGCTAACTGAACATATTAAAAAAATAATTAAAAAATAACCCAAAGATATTGGGATATTACTAAGTGGACTGAAAATTATCCAAACATTGTATAATGAATAAGCTTTCCTATGCATTTTTAAATATTTCTCTGTATAAACTTGACACTTGATAGTAATATACTAATATAGAGTGGTTCGTTCACACTCCTTCTTTACCCCCTTGGAAGTTGTTAAAAATACATTTAAAGAAATAAAATATGACCCAAGTAAAAAAGAAGGAAGCCACAGATGGCAGCATCCCGTGTGGGGTCCCGTGGCTCTGAGGGTCACAGGGAGGAGGCCGAGGAGCCAGGACGGAGCTGGTGTCCGAAGGGTGGTGGTGGCAAGGGCAGGGCTCTGCTCCCATGCCAACCCCAGGTGGGCCGCCTCCTTCCTGGTCCTATTGTTCTCGGCTTGCTGTGTCCGCTGCCAGGCCAGTGGGGAGACCAAGGGCGCTCAGCCCCCACCCCCAGCGGCTGCAAGCTCAGGGCACACGTCCCGCAGTTGTCCCATATTTATTCCAGCCCCCGCGGGAAGTCGTGCACATCCTGTTCCTCACCCGTCCCTTCCTATCCGACAGCCACACCGAGATCACGATTCCCCGGGTTTCAGGTGTTGCTCTTTGGTGTGGGAAGAATCCAGCTTCCATGTCCAGAAGGACGTTCTAATTCACACCAACGCGTCCTCACTGCACAGGGGCTTCAGGCTCCTGTGTGGAAATGCAGACGAGCGCTGGCTGAGGGAGGGAGTTTCTACCCTCAGGGGCTGCCTGTCCCCAAGTCAGTCCTGTTTCTCTGAAAGGAAATGAGGGGAAAGGAGAGGCAGGAGGGGTGCTCCTGGGAACCTGGTCTAGGGTTCCCTAGAAAGCCAGCACGGTCCTGATGCACGAGATGTCTCCTGCAAGGGCATTCTGGAGCAAACAGGAGTCCCCTGCAGCCTGCGTGAGCTCACTGGCCCCGCACAGACCCGGGGACTCGCCCAGTGACTCCTGCAGCAGCTGCCCATCCCCACTGTGCTGAGAGCTCGGGGGCTCGGCGCCGTCCAGCCCTGTGTCCAGGGACACGCAGGGAAGGCGTGGGGAAGAGGGGACTCAGCCTCACTGTGTCTGGTCCCAGAGCCCGCGCTCCCCCGGCTGCAGACGGAGTCTCTGCATCTCCAGGAGGGTGTCCAGCCCGAAGCCCAATGTCAGCACAAAAGCCACACTGCCCAGCGCATGTCCTCGGGCTCAGGGTCATGAGCTCTCTGCCCACCAGGGAGCTGTGTCCAATGGGTTGGAAGTTTCCGGAAGCTCCAGGGTGTGGGAGAAGCAATCCCCACACTGAACTCCCGGGATCCATCCAGCAAGCCCCCTTTGTGGCGGGAGATCCTCTCAATGGCAAGGGGGGGTCTTGGGCTCCTGGGTTGACACCCAACTCCAGACAGGTCAGCCTTTATTGCAGACAAATAACTGGGCATTTTACTTTGTGTGATGTTCCTGACATCATTGTGTCAGCGAGAGCGTCACCACGTGTCTGCAGTTAGTGAATATTGTAGTAATTTCCAGCGTGGGGACGAGGAGTCCTGAGCACAACACAGGACTTTGAGAGTCTCCCCTCAGGGCTGCAGGGCCCTGCGCGGAGTTGGGCAACATCCCTGAACTCAGGGGGAGAAGGTGAGCCCACGGAGGACCCACAGGTTACGCCAGGCAGGAGGTGGGGTGATTATTGGGGTGTGGGAATGGGGGCAGGAATTGGGTCAAGAGACAGGAGGAGAACAACCAGCACCTACGGAGGGTCAATCTGAAGGCACAGGAATCACGATCGCCGGGTTACAGAGGAGGGCGCTGGGCTCCTTTTTTTTTTCTTGTATACATCAGTAGTTTATTCCTTTTTATTATTCAGCAGTACTCCATTGTATGAATATGTCACAATATATATTCCAGTTCTTGATGAAATTTGGATATTTTCAATTTTTGGTATATTATGAACAAGGCTAGTCTAAACATCATCGTACAAATAATATTACAGGTGGATATTTTCATTTCTCTTGTAGGATTACGTAGGAATGCTAAGTATATATTTTATTTTTATATTATTATATTATATTATATTATTTATTTTAGGCAGCCTCAGAAGATTATTTTTTCCTAATATGTAAATGGCACAGACCTGGATCTAAAAACTATTCTGATAATGATTGATAGGAAGGATTGCAGACAGGATTCCTTGTAGTAGGAAATCCAGTTGGGAAACTCTTGCATTGGGCAAAATTTTTTTTTATATTTTTATTTAAATTCAATTAATTAACGTATACTGTATTATTAGTTTCAGAGGTAGAGTTCACCGATTCATCAGTTACATGTAATACCCAGTGCTCATCACATCCCGTGGAGGGCACTTCCTCAGGATTAGTGACTCGCCCAAGGTCACACAGCTCATCCTGACCCCCGCGCCTGCCCCCAGGCTCGGAGCTGACAGCTCGTGGCCTGGATTCTCACAGACAGGGGCTCCCTCCTCTTCTCCCAAAGTCTCGCTCCCCTCAAACCAGGACCCCTGCAGCCCTGGGGGGCAGTGCTGAGCGCAGCCCCCCACGGCCACGATGTCGGGCTCTGGCTCAGCCCTCTCCCCGAGGGTGCAGGGGGAGCAGTGCGGAGTCTGCGGGTGCTGCCTGGGGGGGCTTTGGCACCACATTTAGTCCCTCCTCCCAGTGCACCTGCAGTGCTGGCCTATCCTGTGTGCAGATGAGGCCACGGTGGACCCGCCCACAAGTGCTCAGCGTCACCGTGGAAGCTGGAGGAGCATCTCTGTCTGTCTGTCCCCAGAGCCCGGCCGCCAGCACACTGCGCTCCCGGAGACAGACCCACTGTGCGCCCTCAGCACGGCCAGGCTGCTGGAGGGAGACAGGGGAGCCACCCAACCTGAACCCCGCAGACTGGTCAAGGGGGAGGGCCAGTGAGGAGCAAGGAGCCCCCGTCTGCTTCCTGAAGGGGAGACTTCAGATTCAAGGTGGGAAAGAAGTAGTCTCAGCTGCTCTTGGGAGCCCTGCGGATGCGGCCACACTGCAGCCGGACTCGCCACCCACAGCGAGCTTTCCTGCTGCTTCCGGAGAGCCTCCTTTCCTGGCTGATGAGGCGGTGGGCCGGTGCTGGGGACCAGGCTATGTGAAAACCGTGTCCTACCCAAGGACACATCAGGCTCCCTGCAGACGGGGGCGAGCTGGAGGTGGCCCTGGCTGCTGGGCACTGGTCTTACGACTCCTTCCCAGCTCCGGGGCGCAGGGGGTCCTCTGAACTGAGCCACAGATGGGCGCGTCCACCCTGTGGGGACCAGAAGCGCTAGAGTCAGGGCTCCTGTTGCTGAAGAGCCACCCGGGAGGACTTAGCAGCATCCTGCTGGCCCGGGGGGGTGGGCGGAGCAGGGCAATAGCTCAGGGCCCTGCGGGAACCCACAGCTCACAGCGTCCACCTCCAGCTCACTCCAGGGCCAAGTCTTTGAAGGGAGCACAGATGTGCTCAGGTTCAAGTGCTTGTTTCACTCTCTTCTTGTGTCTAAGGGCAAATACCTGAATCTGAGTCGTACAGTGTGTCTGTGTTGTGTTTCCACTAGACAGCAAGATGGCTGGCACGGATGTGTATTTGGGCCCAACCCTGATGGGCTGTGCTTGGTCCTGAAGATGTGGGGCACCACCCAGGACAGGATAGGCTGTGCACTCACCTGGTGACAGCGTACCTGACTGCCCAGGGCCACTGGGGAACCCGCAGAGAGCAGCTCTCCCTCACTTCCCCAGAAGCTGGGTGGGGCCCTCAGGTGGAGTGTCTGTCCCAGGGCAGGTGATGGGCAGGTCCGGTTGCCTGGGAAGCCACCGCGGGCTCAGGGACGGCAGCAGATGGTTACTGAGGCCACCGGAGGGACGCCTGTGCTCAGTAAACACTGCTGAACAGACACCACTGATGGTTGCCACACCCAGTTTAGCAGACAGCTGCTGGTCTTACCCAGCACGTATGTGAGTCCACACTGTCCTCACGGGCAGGGTTGGGACGGGTGAGACAACAACACCCCCCCTCAGCTGCACCTGCACCTGCACCAGCCTGAGAGCCGGGCCGCCTGCCTCCCCTGAGCTCAGGACCCCAGGCCTCCATCAGAAGGGGGAGGGCAGGAGCCAGTCTGGGGCAGGACAGGGCAGGCTGCTGGGGCCCTGTGAGCTACCCCTGGAAGGGTCAGCAGAAAGGTGACGGGGATGACGGGAGGGAAGGGTCTTACCCCAGGGAGCGGGCACAGGTGGGCAGGCTGGGGCTGTGGGGCTTCCACTCTCAGGTCTCTGAGGGTCGGGGCTGGACTGCTCTGAATGGGGAGCTATTTCCCAGTTAACTCTCCTGCTGGGGCTCCCCTCCCCTCTGTATCCCCATGGAGGGGCTCAAAGTTCCCCGGCACATTCTTGGGGCCTGCGAGTGGGGATCCGTAGAACCCACCCTCTTCCCTGTAGGGCAAGTGGGGGGTCTGAGCCCCTGGGGTCGGCAGAAGCTGGTGCAGGTGGTCAGTCCTTCCTGCCCCACTGAAGATGCTGAGAACTATCCAGCCCAGACCCCCAGCAGGAGAGATAGACTGGTCAGTTGGGTGGGGTCCACAGGAAGCTGGGCTGGCGGGAACCCTGCAGGGGCACTGGACCCGGTCAGGGCAGGAGGCTTCTCTGCACCCGTGGGCTTCCCCAGGTTCTGAGGAGATGGCGTTGGAATGACTGATGGGGAGGTTAAGAGCAAGGGGAAGGTCCCCGTGATGCCAGACCCTCAGGCCCCCCAGGAGGACAGCATTCATGCCCCAGAGAAGGAGGGTGGTTTCCACCAGCCTCTCCCGGCTCAAGTCACTGAGGGTCCCCGATCCCTGCTGGGAGACCAGCCTGGGCTTCTCAGGTCAGCACCTTGCGGGAGGTACAGGGGGGCAGCTGTGGTCGGCAAAGGGCCGCTATGGACCCCAGAGGCTGCAGAGATGCCAACACAGGCTTGTTTCCTCTGCCTGGGGGTGTGAGACAGGAGAGAGGGTACCCTGGGTCAGGCCTGGCTTCCCTCCCCCTCAGTGTGGCTTCTCAAGGACTGCCAGGGACTTGGGTCTAGAAAGACCAGTGGCCTAGGAGGCCTGAGACCTGGGCCTGGCTCTGTCCCATCCAGGTGTCCAGACTGTGGGCTCCAGATCACCTAAATGGTCCTGACTTTCCTCATCTGTAAAATGGATGGTAATCCTGAGCCCCCACTGCCCCTCACAGGGAACGAGCTTGTGAACCACAGAGACCTAGACTCACAGAGGACTGGTGACCTTAGCTCTCTTGCGGCACAGGACGGCGGGAAGGGACAGAGATTAGTATCTGCAGGTGTAAAAAGTCCCAGGGGCTGCCCCAGCATGGCATGTGGGCTGGCTGACCCTCCGGGGTCCCCGGCCTGCAGCTGCTGGGGGCTCCCTTCCGGGCCCTGCGCCCCACCCCAAGCTGTGGTTTCCACAAGCAAACAATTCTCACCCTGAGAGAGCTCGCCCAGGGCTGTGGGGACAGGGACAGGGGCATAGCTGACTTGGTCCCCATCACCCTGAAGGGACCAGGGGATGGGCTGCCCAGATTAGAACTCCATCCAAGGAGTTTCTCCCCAAGAAGCTCAGGGACGGCCCATGGAAGGGATCCCCCATCACTGGCTGGGAGCAGGGGAACAAGGCAGTGCTGAGTGCTCTCTGGTCTGAGGGACACTGAGCAGTTCGGGGGAGCCCAGAGGGGTGCGGTGACTTGCTGGAGGCCACACAGTGGGATGGGACAGTGGCGGCGATGCTGGATTTCTCAGAGTTCCTTGTTAGGGGTCCAGACCCTGACTCTTGCTCTGCTGGGTGACCTCTGGCAGGTGGTCCAAACCCTCAGGACTCAGGTCTCACATCCATAAAGTGGGTTTAACAGCCAACAGGCTGACCACCTTGAGTGC